>NW_023665646.1:1290000-1375373 GCF_014743375.2 Drosophila subpulchrella
CAGCACCAGCACCAGCACCAGCACCAGCACCAGCACCAGCACCAGCACCAGCACCAGCACCAGCACCAGCACCAGCACCAGCACCAGCACCAGCACCAGCACCAGCACCAGCACCAGCACCAGCACCAGCACCAGCACCAGCACCAGCACCAGCACCAGCACCAGCACCAGCACCAGCACCAGCACCAGCACCAGCACCAGCACCAGCACCAGCACCAGCACCAGCACCAGCACCAGCACCAGCACCAGCACCAGCACCAGCACCAGCACCAGCACCAGCACCAGCACCAGCACCAGCACCAGCACCAGCACCAGCACCAGCACCAGCACCAGCACCAGCACCAGCACCAGCACCAGCACCAGCACCAGCACCAGCACCAGCACCAGCACCAGCACCAGCACCAGCACCAGCACCAGCACCAGCACCAGCACCAGCACCAGCACCAGCACCAGCACCAGCACCAGCACCAGCACCAGCACCAGCACCAGCACCAGCACCAGCACCAGCACCAGCACCAGCACCAGCACCAGCACCAGCACCAGCACCAGCACCAGCACCAGCACCAGCACCAGCACCAGCACCAGCACCAGCACCAGCACCAGCTCCAGCTCCACCTCCAGCATCATCACCATCAATGATAGATTTAGAAACTTGTTTTTTGGGGTCCTTCATTTTTTTTAATAAAAAAATATATATAAAAAAAGAGATGAAGAATAAATTGTAATTTTACATTCTTTTTTTTATGTTTTTTTTTGTCTAGGCGCAGCAGGTATGGTTATGGTGGAGACCTACGTTATCATCCTCAATGGTGTCCTCAGGAATTTCAGTTAGGATCTGAAAGGTATCGTTGTATTCTTCTTCTTCTGGGGTTACGTAACCAGGGATGTTGTTACACATGCATTTGCAACTGATGCATCGAAACACTTTCGGTGGAGGTTGAGTGCTGAACCAATTTTAACAGGATGCTTCTAAAGCTCCTACTACTACTTTCTTGAAGTTTTGCGTTTTGGTTTTTGTTTGTGACTCCATGTTTACTTTTGCTTTGCTTAGTTCTGGTTCTAAGTCTGGATGTTGGTGGTGGGTTATATAGTTCACGTACTTATGAAATGTAAGTCAATTATGAACTGCCTTTGATTTTGACTGCCCAGCGCATTTTATGGCGAATTTCTGCCTACGACTTTTTTTATTTTTTTTTTTTTTGATTGTATGAGGATGCTAGGTTTATTTTCTCACAATCACTTGCAATACAAAGTATCTGTTTTTTTTTTTTGATATGCCTTTGAACACCGGATGCGTAATAACTGCATCCAATGCAAAAAAAAATTTTTTTTTTTTTTTTCTACCCCCACGATTAATTTTTTCTTATTTAAGTAGGTGGCTTGCTGATTTTCAAAGTTGTGTGTGATAACGAAGAAAAAATGTGTTTTCAATTTATTCTAGCTGTGTGATAACAATATGCTTAGAGAAAAAAAATGTGATTTAAATTTACAACTGCACAATAAGTGTGTGTACACACACACACACACACAATCTGCAGCAGACACGATAGAGACGAGACGTGAGGCAAGGCGGTTGTATAGTTGAGTGCGCTCTGAAGTTATCTCGTTTTAAAGTCAGGGTAGCGACGGTCGTTACCTATAAAGTGTACTGTGTATAGTGCGAGACACTCCGGGACTAGAGGTGCGTACCAGGGCACTGTTCCGGCGGGGCCTCCGAACGTATCCCCAAGTCTTGGACTGGTGAGGCTGCTGACGGTTCGTGGGCCCGGGGGGGATCCTCTCCCGCGCCCATCGAGTGAGAGTCTTTCACCTCGAAAATCTCTCTTACGCGCACAGCATCCACAAGCTGCCACCCGCGCGTTTTTTTCCTCATCACTGCAAACAACAAAATCAGCTGTTTACAGTGTTCAACAACGTGGGGGTGAACACCAGGGGACCGAAGCAGACGTAAGCTTCTCGCGACCGTTGTCAAGTCGCAGTTACTGTACGCTGCTCCGGTGTGGGCCGAGGCCGCGGCTGTAAGCAGTTACATGCGAGGGGTTAACTCGACGTACCGCCTGTGTGCCGTCAGAATATAGAGTGCCTTTTGGACGATCTCGGACGACGCAGCTCTTGTCATCGCAGGCCAAGTTCCCCTATGTGAACTGGTGCGGGAGGCCAAGGAGATTCGCGCGGCTCTAGCAGGCGATCAGACGAACCACAGAGCCAAGACCGAGGTGAAGAGGAGTGCCAGGACGCAGAGCGTCGACAACTGGCAGGCAGCCTGGGACAACTCCAGCAAGGGACGCTGGACGTACCAGCTCATCCCCAGCATAAAGCCTTGGGTGAACAGGAAGCACGGCCAGGTTGATTTTTACCTCACGCAGGCGCTGAGTGGTCACGGTTGCTTCCGAAGCTTCCTTAAGCGCTTCGGACACGACACGGAGGACGGCTGCCCAGAGTGCGGCAGTGGGATTGTTGAGGACGCTCAGCATGTCCTGTTTGAATGTCGCCGCTTTGGCTACGACCGCCAAACACTGATGGAGACCACCGGGGCAAGAGTTAGGCTAGAAACTTTTGTGCCCCTCATGCTGCTGAACGAGGTGAATTGGGAAGCGACGGCAGCCTTCGTAGCGAGTGTACTGCGAACGCTGCGTCGCACCGATAACGAGAGGAGCCTAGGCGGCTACCATTGCGCGAAGCAATACCTTGCGGTGATACCGCGCAACCACAGCCCCCTGTTGCCTGTACTTATTCTTATGTTTACCCTGTATATACGTAGTAGGTAATAAATGAATATAAAAAAAAAAACACAATCTGCAGCAACACTCACCCAGTTAAGTTGACCTGAACATCGATCGCCAATATATCGAGTTTTTGGTCGTTGTAAATCGTGTTTAATACCTAAAAGTGCGTTTGATTAGTGCGGGACACCTCAGGTTGCAGGAACGTAACACAGACGCGACAGGAAGGTTCTACCCAGCCAACAAACCACACTGCTACGTTTGCAAATTGTTGCCAAGCTTGGTAGACAGAAGGGAGGGATCCTCAAAAAAAAATTTGACACGCCCACTCTAACGCCCATAACGCTTAAATCTGTCTACCGCTGGTAGGTGGCGCCGGAAAGCGCTCGCTCGATGCTTGCATATCACCATTTCCCTTTGGTCCCTTTAGCTGAGTAACGGGTATCTGATAGTCGAGGTACTCGACTATAGCGTTCTTCCTTGTTTTTTTTGTAAACGTAATTTTTTTTTTAGTTTTTTGTGTTGTTGTTATTATTGAATACGTATTTATTGAATATTCATATGCAAAACCTGTTGATAATCATTGGTGTTATACGTTCCGATGTGTCTCACTAACTGAAGGCTGGTGGGGTTGGGTTCATCATCTTCCTCATCGTTGGTAAAGTCTCGTTCAAACAAATAATTTTTCTCTACCAGGTTTCGCTCATTTGTATTGCTTACAGCATTATAGTGGTGGCAATAAATTCGTAATGTTTTATTTTTGAAATAGCTATGATTAATGCATCGAATATTGACAATACTTCTCAAGTATCTTAATTTAAAATATATACAAGCCACAGTGGGCGCATCAATTATTCCACCAATATCCTCTTCTTTTCTAATTAACTCTCGGCGGAAATTTTCAACTGCGTCATCGATCGTGGGGAAAGAATGAGGCATTCGCTCGTATAGTACCACATCTCTTTTAAATCTATTATCACGTTGATTTTTGCTGTTCTCTCGAATCACTTCCACAAATGCGGTATTTAGTTCAAAAATTAAACTTACTTTGATAGTCAATGATTCGTTTACAACGAGATCAAATCTAGAGTATTTAATTTCCGTTTGATAAGGAATTTTTTTGATATCATATTTGCTTTTTACTTGCGCTATTCCGACGACCCCAAGTACAAATAATAATAATATCAAAACCGTAATTTTTTTCATTTTTTTTGTATTTTATTAATTTATTATGCGATTATATACTTTCCCTGTGGGCGAATGCTTAGCGACTAGTTTTACAGAGTCGTGATTAAAGTAAATGCATGAATGCATGTATGTCTATATATGTAGTATATAGGTATAAAGATTATAAATTTTTTTGTCGTCTCTCTCTCGGGCTCTGGCTCTGGCTCTCTACTGATTATCGGGTATTAGCTCCATCTGTTTGAGGGTGATAGCTTAGCAACAGTAGTTTTACACACAGAATTGTGCTTAAGTGAATACATGAATAAAGTATAGGTATAAGTATAAAAAAGATTAAACAAGTTTTTTGTCTGCTCTCTCGGGCTCCGGCTCTCCACTGATTATCTATTAGTGGCTGCGTCTGTTGTTGCCATCGACCTCTAGCGCGTGCCCCCTCTCTCTCTCAAGTGATTGTCATCGTCTCAGTTTGCACATAGTTGTTGATGTCTTCGTTGAGGATAATGTGCTTCAGGGTGTTGGGTTTTTTCAACAAATGTTTGTTCAATCTCACCGTTTGCCAATAAACGTTCAATTATGGTTGTCTCAATATATTGAGTGCATTTTATATTTAATGTTTTCTTCTCATAATAGCTTTTATACAAACAACGAATTGATATAGCCGACTCTTTATATTTATATTTATATTATCTTTCAAGTTTTAAATTGTCTGTGATGGACCATCCAGATTTTTCGAGCAAGTGTTCTTGATTTTGCTTAATTGATAAATAACTTTTTAAATCGCTTGTTACACCCAAATGTCGTGTTCGATCAATATCAATTCCATTCAATTCATATCGTATTTCACTAAATAGATACGCTATACAATTATTCAATAAAGCTATTGTGGTTTCGATTTTATCATCAAGTTTTGTGATATGTCCTTGAATGTGAAGAAAACTTTCGCTTGGCAACACATACAAATCTTTTGTATTGCAATCCGAATTTCGTCATTGTTCTCATACGACCGCAAATGGGGTGAATAACTATGGTAATCTTTCTTTATTATTGAATTATCAATAGTCGGCTTCTCGAGCACGTTAATTATATGAGATATTTTTATACCCTTGCAGAGGGTATATTGATTTCAGTCAGAAGTTTGCAACGCAGTGAAGGAGACGTTTCCGACCCCATAAAATAATAATAATAATAATATTTATATTCTTGATCAGCATGACTAGACGAGTCGATCTAGCCATGTCCGTCTGTCCGTCCGTTTCTACGCAAACTAGTCTCTCAGTTTTAAATCTATCGGGCTGAAACTTTCCCAAAAGTCTTATATCTTTTGCAGGTAGTATATAAGTCGGAACCAGCCGGATCGGAAAACTATATCTTATAGCTCCCATAGGAATAAGCGGAAAAAAAATTTTAAAAAATTATATCTTTGGTGTTTTTTAGTATTAACCCTCCTTAGCTTGGAAATAACATTTTTTAATTAGGCTTGAACCTCGAATTAAATTTTATTGAAATCGGACGACTATATCATACAGCTGCCATTGGAACGATCGGAAAATTGGTGGAAAAATAATATGAAACAAATTATAGCTTCGGTGATTTCAACATATAACCTACTACGCTTGGAAATAACATTTTTTAATTAGTTCTAAATTTTGAATTTAATTTTATCCAAATCTGACGACTATATCATTTAGCTGCCATAGGATCGATCGGAAAATTGGTGGGAAAATAATATGAAACAAATTATAGCTTCGGTGTTTTTAACATATAACCTCCCACGCTTGGAAATAACATTTTTTAATTAGTTCTGAATTTTGAATTTAATTTTATCAAATTCGGACGATCGGAAAATTGGTGGGAAAATAATATGAAACAAATTATAGCTTCGTTGTTTTTTGACATATTATCTTATACTATTGGGAATATCATTTTTTGTGTTTTTAAATTTAACAATTATAGCTGCAAGGGTATACAAGCTTCGGCTTGCCGAAGTTAACTTCCTTTCTTGTTTAATTTGAATCCTAAACTCAATTAAAATTTATTGCAATCCGTTAATGGGATTTTTTGTTGTTGTTGTTGTCGTCGCCGTCGTCGTTGTTGTTGTTTTCGAGCAGCTAATCTGTCCAACGTTGGTAAAGCGAGTAAGGGAGAATTAAGTGATAATGCCTTTTTATAGTTGTTGTTGTTGTTTTATTTGTTGTTGTTGTATATAACCATTTTTATACCCGTTACTCGTAGAGTAAAAGGGTATACTAGATTCGTCGGAAAGTATGTTACAGGCTGAAGGAAGCGTTTCCAACCCCATAAAGTATATATATTCTTGATCAGGATCACTAGCCGAGTCGATCTAGCCATGTCCGTCTGTCCGTCTGTCTGTCTGTCCGAAAGAACGCTTAGATCTTGGAAACTGTATGAGCTAGGCTTTTGAGATTTGGCGTGCAGATTCCTGAGTTTCTTACGCAGCGCAAGTTTGTTTCAGTAGAGTGCCACGCCCACTCTAACGCCCACAAACCGCCCAAAACTGTGGCTCCTACAGTTTTGATGCTAGAGTAAAAATTTAAACTGAAATGAATTGTTCTCATCAATACCTATCGATTGACCAAAAAAAAGTTTGCCACGCCCACTTTAACGCCCACAAACCGCCCACAAACTTCAAAAAATCGTTAGTATGAACGCGGATATCTCTGAAACTATCAAAGATAGAGTATTGGGATTTCAGATCTAGATTTCGTAGCCTTGTACGCAGCGCAAGTTTGTTATGCGAATATGCCACACCCACTCTAACGCCCACAAACCGCCTAAACCTGTGGCACCCACAATTTTTATGCTAGATAAAAAATTTTAACTGAAATGTATTGGTCTCGTCAATACCTATCGATTGATCCAAAAAAAAAATGTTGCCACGCCCACTCTAACGCCCATAACGCTTAAATCTGTCTACCGCCGGTAGGTGGTGCATTTCAACCTCGCTTTGCTGCTTGCATATTTCCATTTCCCTTTGGT
This sequence comes from Drosophila subpulchrella, assembly GCF_014743375.2. Lineage (NCBI taxonomy): Eukaryota > Metazoa > Arthropoda > Insecta > Diptera > Drosophilidae > Drosophila > Drosophila subpulchrella. The sequence goes on from NW_023665646.1 coordinate 1,296,906, forward strand.
CCCTTTAACTGAGGAACGGGTATCTGATAGTCGAGGTACTCGACTAAAGCGTTCTTCCTTGTTTTATATTGGTTTTAAATGAAATTTTATTGTAATTCAGATTACCGTCTTGATCACAGATTTTTAAAGTTATCGAATTTTTTTTTTTTTTTCTTTTAATGCTTTGCTATTTATTTATTGAATCTTCTCCCTTTGGATACTAACAATAAGTGTATCAAATCTTAGACTACTTAATCTATCTCTCAGTCATATGACTGCTGTTGTGCTAAAGGGGCCCGAAAGTTATAGCTGGCTTGGCAGGTCGTTGCGTTGTAGACGGGATCGGCTGGAAACCCAAGTCAAGCCTCTTGCGAGGCGATTGGGGTGCACAGAGAGTTTTTCGTTGTAGGACGCTTTTTGTTTGTCTATTTCATCTTTTACGGTAGGAATGCTTAGGTCCCTGTGGATGTTTTGGTTGCGAATATACCATGGTGCCCCAGTGATAGTTCGCAGGATTTTCGATTGAACGCGCTGTATAATGTCTATGTTGCTTCTGCTGGCGTTTCCCCATAGCTGGGAGCCGTATGTCCAGATAGGCTTGAGAGTGGAGTTGTAGAGCAAAACTTTGTAGTCTAGACGCAGGGGCGAACGAGCGTTAAGAATCCAGTGAAAGCTGCTGGCCTTTAGTTTTAGATGTACTTTCTTGCGTTCGATGTGTCTTCTCCAGGTTAGTCGTCTGTCAAGGTGGACGCCGAGATACGTTACATCTTTGACTTGGGGAATCTGCGTATTATTCAATAATAGTGGAGGGCATGTTTGCCTGTTGAGAGTAAACGTTATGTGTTTACATTTTTGTTCATTTATTTTAATCCGCCAATCAGATAGCCACCTCTCTACTACGAGAAGGTGGTTTGCTAGCTGTGTTGTGGCTCGGCCTGGGCACCTCGAGCGACTTAAAATTGCGGTGTCGTCAGCGAACGTAGATGTTGTTAGCTGCTCGTTCGTAGGAATATCCGCTGTGTATAGGAGGAACAGAGTAGGCCCTAGCGCGCTTCCTTGCGGGACTCCGGCTTTGATAATGTAGTCGTCGGATGTTGTTGTATTGCACCTTACTGCGAAGGTCCTGTTGTATAGATACGACTCAAGAAGCTTGTGAGTGTAATCAGGCAAGTGTGTTTTGATTTTGTGCATGAGGCCATCTAGCCATACTCGATCGAAGGCTTGAGATACATGGAGGAATATTGCGCTGCACTATTCCCGATGCTCAAAGGCTGTGCGTATTTCTGATGTTATTCTGTTAACTTGTTCGATAGTTCCATGGTTTTGACGAAATCCAAATTGATGAGCAGGGATAACATTGTGTGCTCCTAGATATGGTGTTATGCGAGTTAGAAGGCATTTTTCGAACAGCTTAGACAGACACGATAATAAACTAATTGGTCTGTAGGATGACGGAATTGTGTGGTCTTTTCCGGGCTTCGGTATCATAATGATGATTGATTTTTTCCATTTTTTCGGATAGTAGCCGAGAGTTATAATCCCATTGAAGAGCTTACAAATAACCTCAATGGCAGAGTTTGGAAGTTCTATTAACATTTTTGGGGTTATTTGGTCACCGCCAGGGGCCTTTTTCGGTTTCAGTTCACCAATGACTTTCGCGATCTCCTTTGGCTGAAACAGTGGTGGTAGGGAAATAGATTCAGGTTCGATTTGTGGTAGGAAAAATGAACCAATGGCAGGGTTCGGCTGGAAGACGTTTCTGAGATGTAAAGCAAAAGTTTCGGCTCTATCTTCGTCGCTGCGGACCCAGATGCCAGATGAGTTTCTTATCGGAGTGACTGTTTCGATTGGAGAGCTCAGATTTGGGTGAGCCCTCCACAGAGGATGTTTTGTACTGGTTGGCGAAAGTTTTTTAATGTACTGCAGCTGTGCATTTTCGGTTTCTTGCTTTAGAGCTCGATTTAGTGTGCGAGTAGCTTCCTTGAGACGTTGTTTTGATGACGGCGATCTGTTGGTTTGTCAGGCACGTCGCAGGCGCCTCTTTTCTAGGACTAACCGTTCAATTTGCAGATTAGTTTTGAAATGGTTGGTTTGCACGTCCCTGCCTTGTGGTGTTGAGATAGTGGCTGCCTCCACGAATACTTCTTCAAGAGCATCGGTAGAGCAGTCGATGTCCGCTTCGATGTTGAAGTGAGGGGTTAATTTGATGTGTGAGCTTACATACTTTTTATATTTTAACCAGTTGGTTCTGTGCGACGTCAGCCTGAGGGGGTGGTCTGTGGTTTTTGTGCTTTGAAGAAGAGTTATTAGCACTGGCGAATGGTCTGACGACAGGTCCGAAAGCGCTTTGGCGCTTATTATATTGCGGGGAATGTTTTTTGTCACCGCAAAGTCTATTAGGTCTGGAACTTTCCTGGGGTCTGTTGGCCAGTATGTGGGGCTGCCAGGGGAAACATAGTCTAATTTGTTATTCGGTTTTATGATTGCATTGTATAATTGCCTTCCTTTGGGAGTCACAAGGCGTGATCCCCAGTGCGTGTGTTTGGCATTATAGTCCCCTGCAGCTATAAAGCGATCTCCAAGCAAGTTGTAGAAGTCCATGAATTGTCCTTCAGAAATTGTAAAGCGAGGCGGGCAGTAGACAGCGGCTATGGTGATGTTTCCGTTGCCTGACTGCACTTTGATGGACGTGGCTTGCAAGTAATTAGTTGAAAACCTTTGGTGAAAGTGGTGCTTGATGCGTTCCCTGATTAGGATGCCGGTTCCGCCGTGGGCTTTACCATCTGGATGGTCTGTGCGGTAGAAAGTGTAGCCTCTTATTTGGAAGTTGTATTTGTTTGTGAGGTGCGTCTCTACCAGTAGCATAATGTCGATATGGTTTTCATTCAGGAACTGTGTTACTTCAAGGTTGTGCCGTGAAACGCCATTGGCGTTCCACATGGTTATTCGTAGATTTGCCATCTGATTATTTGGACTGCTTAGCTACAAGTAGCTGTATCACCATGTTCTGGTTTTGAACCAGTGTTTGCATGGTCGTTTTCATGAATGACATGAGTTCCATCATACTTTGTTGCATGGTGAACATCATAGTTTCCAGAGTGCTTTGCGACTGTACTTGGATCTGCTGAGCGTTTCCTAGATTAGACTGGAGTGGGTTTTCCGTCCCCGATCGAAGGGCATCGGCGTATGAGAATCCCTTCTGGGTATTTAGTTGACCAAATGATGATCTTGCAGCCGTGCCGAAAAATACTTCCGGCGTCGTACGCGAGTAAGTGTACGCATTTTGGGTATTCTGATGGCGCGTTGCTATCACTTTTCGCATGCGGTCCTTCATCTCCTTGTAGATCGGACAGCCCCTGTAGTTTGCCGTGTGGTTACCTTGGCAATTAACGCATTTTTTCTTTTTGGGGTCTTCTTTGTTGGCAGGGCAGTTAGCCGAATTGTGGAAGTCTCCACAAGCTACACAGACTGTTCGAAGCGAACAGTATGCCCTGGTGTGTCCATACTCCTGACAATTTGTGCATTGCACTGGGCCGTTCCTTTTATGTGGCTCTTCCACGTTAATTCTTCGGTGCAATAAGTATTGCAGGTTATAAATGGGGTGCACTTCATTTTTCTTCAAGACTCTGCTGTCTGGATCCAGCTCGACCCTGAAGAGTGGTTGCGGCTCTTTTTTCCTGTTTATAATGTTACTGACGTTCTTTGCAGAAAACCCTTTTTCCTTGAGAGCATCGATAACTTCCTTGGCGGTTACGTCGGGCTCGATTCCTTTTAGTACCACTTGCAGGCCCTTGCTGCTTTTTAGTTGGTACGTGTAGTAGCTTTTCCTAGCTTCCTCCAGGTATTTGGATACTGCTCGGAAATAATCTTCAGATTTGGTCTGAAGCTTGGTTTCATGGATATCCCCTTTTGTGACCGGAACAACATGAAAGTTTTCGTCCCCGGTCAGCGCAATAATTTTGTTGACCAGGGCGTTCGAGATTTTCTCCCTAATGTAAATTGGTGGGGGCTTAGGTTTCGGTTGGGTCTCCTGAGCCCGTTCTGGTTCATTTTCCGCTAGAAGCGCAAATCTATTGCTGTTGGATCTCCCGGGTAATTTATCTTCTACTTGGACACGGTTTATTTTTGCCTTGTTACCTACCGCGGTGTTCTGCGGGCTAAGCTTACGCTTGATATGGATGTACCGATCTAGTCCGGTTTGTATGGCCGGACCCGCTTGCTGAATTTTGTTTTGGTTTTGATTTGTTGTCGTGGTTTTTGTTGCCCTTGTATTTAGAGCTGCGGTTGCAGTCGATTCCGAAATAATAGTCGTAGCTGTGGTTGTTGTTGGTTTTTTTGCCGTAGCTGTAGTTGTTGCTGACAAATTTAGAGCGGATGCAGAAGTTTAACCGTTGCATGTTGTTGGTGCGCCAGGGGTCGAAACTGATGGTGGGGGGGTTTTGCATTGTTGACTCCACGCCGTCGGAGTAGGGGTAGCCGTAAGTAAGCATGGTGAGCAAGATCGTGCTCTTTGGCTATCGACCGACAGTAGGGTCGTTTCTTGCACTTCGCTATCACGCGTTGAGACATACGAAAAGTAACCGTCTCTTCGGCTCGCGGAGCTGAGTCGCTCTTTATTCTGTTCGTAGCTCATTGAGCTTTTATTAGCGTGGCACTTATTTAATATTATAAGATGAGACAATGTATGTGCTAGTCAAAGTCATTACACCGATTTTGTGTGTTGAAACCTAAATATCTTTGGGTTTTAGCGTCTTTTCGCTTATTCGAAATTAACCAGTTTAGTTTTTGTGTTTTGTTTGCATTTAATTTATCAACTTTCTTGCACTTTTCGCAGAGCTCGCACAAGACACGTCCGCTCTCTTCAGCGGTTCGCTACGCCCATTGAGTTATCGAATGTATTTCTTTCAGTTATTTTATATCCAGGACTAACGACATGTTACGTGGGCATATTAGTGCCCGAGTCCTGACAAGGACTTGGGCCGAGGGAGAGGCGTCCGATATTCTGGCACCATTTGCCGGCATAAGCTACGTCGTATTCGGGTCGTGGGATCTTGGTAAGCCTCTCTCCTCTCCAACATAACGAGAATAAATATTAAAAGTGCCTGGAAAATAATATTAGTTCATAAAGTTCGTCAGTCGTCAGTCCACACTGCCCCACAAGCTTAGCTGTCGCTTGATCGCAATACGATCGGGCTGTGTTTTGACCATATTCCCTCCCCTTCACACGTTCGTGTGCCAATGGATCGTCGCGGGCCGCGCAATACGATCCCCTATTGTCAAGGTTGTCCGTCAAAAGTTATGTCATTGTTCTTGACCAACTCCACTTCTCGCGTCAGCACACCCCCTTAATAGAGCTCTAGCACTTCATGTTTTGATATCCTTTTACATTACAAATTTATTGGATAATATTTATATCAGCGAGTGCCGTGGATGAATAAGATAATGTTGGCTAAATCATGAGGAAATTAAACTAATTGACAATATTTGGTTAGCGAAGAGTATCGAATTTACCACCTGTGAAGGTGCACACATCAGCAAAATGCTGACTATTCACGACTACAAAACATCGCTCAGAGAGCTCTTGCAATTGTACATACAACAACAAGGCTGATACTCGCCGCTGGAAAAGTTTATAGTAGTCTATAAAACTGTAGGATACTGCACGGATATTTATATATGTATGTTTATAAGAAAGGAACCGTGTTCCGACAAACTTACCCCCTCTTTAAATCCTGGGCGATGAGATCTCGACGCTCCGGATCCTGGGCTTTGGAAAATATTATATTGGATATATATATATATAAATATACGTGCACCAAAATACGGCTGTTCTTAAGTATACCAATTCACTTAAACACAAAATATATAGTTATATTATGCCCGAGGCATGCGACTTCTTCAACGGCTGTTCATCATGATTCGCACTTTGTCTATCGATTCGGTTGGTTTAAATGTATTTCAGTGCATGTTTGAATGCTTCCAATGTTTTTTTTGTTGATTTTCACTTGTTCTCCAATTGTATTATTAGAGGATATTGGTCTTTGGTTATGCATGAGTTCACTTTGGTTGGCTCGATTAACACATTTATGTTGCATCACAACTTTCTCCGAGGAATGCTATTGGTCGCTACGCCTCTGAACGGATGGCTCCTACAGCTGAACCATTTTCAGGAGCATTGGGATCACGGGTACTGCGGCTACCAACATCACAGTATGACAGATGTCGTCCTTATTGTTGATCCTCTCCACGTTCTTTGATGACAATGGCGGCGCTGGTCCGACACATAAGAACCTTTCGAGCTGCGATTTGTGTCCTCCTCAAGGACTTTTGGATATGGTGGCTGGTCCTAGTGGCAAAAGTCTCCGTGGACGACTACCCCAGGGAAAGTCGTCTTCCCTCGGAGCTGCCGGCTTCCGTCAGCAAGACACACAAATGGATTCTCCTCCAAGCTCTATTTGTCTAAGGTCTTTTATACCAGACTAGAGCTTTTACTTGGCTGCCGGTATGGATCGGATAAACTAGGTGTTCCCACCTAGGATTACTGTTTCTTGATATCTGCTATCTTGGGAGTCAACGGCCGGCTGTTGCCCTTTGCCAGCTACGGGAGTATGGTTACCAGTAGGTTGATCGTGGCCGTTGTTCTGGCCACGCGACACTCGAGAATTGCCGAATTGCATTTTCTTCTGCCTTTACCAGTTTGAGTCTCGTTAGTCACATGCACCCCTCCCCCTGGCTAAAGATTCGTCGGTGTTTCTCTATGTGAATCTTTCTATGTGGAGGGCGTACGTAACAGGCTCGAAGTGATCGATGCGGACCGCATGGAATGACTTCGCAAAAGGATTCTGCGTACGACCAACGTTGTCTGTTCCGTGTTTCTTCTCCTTTTTAGGCGCCCATTCACGTGTGGCTTCGACCAACTTCTCTGATCAAGAGTCTCATGTTTTATCGGCTGAGCTGTTCGGGCTGATATCTCCACTGCTGTTGCTTTATGTTAAAGGTATATTATGTACTCTAGTATTTTTCATAAACTTGGCGCATGGAATTTGGGTTTTGATGTTTCCTCTTTTGATCTAACTGACGACCGATTTAATCACAATTATTAGAAATGTTTGATTTATATGTTTATAAGGTGTAAGAACGTTTGTACTATTAGGAAAGCTTTGTAGTGCTGGGCATGTTTTTCGCAGTACTTTTTAACCAGCGGTCCACTCGGAGACCCTCCCTTTTGAATTCCGCTAACGAAGTTAATGGGGATGTTAGCAGCAAGCCGCCCATCTGGGAGTTCATGTTGTCTTTCAAAAGCTCAACAAATTCATGCTCAGCGATTTTATGCTTCAGTTTGAAATGCAAGTTGTACATATAGGAGACATAATCGCTGAAGGTTTCGTGCTGTCCTTGCTTGCGTTCCATTAATTCCTTGACTTTCATATGGTCACTTCCGGTAGTGGAAAACGCTCGTTTCATTTCTTGGGTCAATGAGTAGTAGTCAAAATCGTAATCTTCTGCCTTGTCCTCCATTAACTGCCAATACCATTTCGTGGCTGCACCTGCCAACAGAAGATGGAACTCACGAAAGACTTGTTGGTGACTGAGGTCGTACAATTCTTGCAATCGGTCTACGCGGAACAGAAAACTTTCAACTATCATGCCGCGACCGCTTCCGTCGAACTTTAGGTTCCATCTGTCTAATCTGACGTCTTTTGGTATTGGTCCCTGAAACGATGAGTTCCGATCGATCTCTGGGTGCAGTTGGTGGTTCGTCTCCCTCTCGTTTGTTCTGGACTGCCTGTGGGACGGGGTGTCCATCCGCCTGGGTGTTCTTAACCGGTGCATCTGGCTATTTAGCATGTCCTGCGTTACCGGTTCCAGAGGCGGAGTCTCTTGGTATCTCAAAAAGCTGTCCGTTGGATTCGGAACAGTTCGGGGCGGCGAAGACAGTCCCTTCTGTTCGGGTCTCCTGGATATCGGAGACTGCAATTCTGTTATCTGTGCCTTCAGTGCTTCTATCTGGGCACTCATTCCACGCTGCATTTTGTTGCTCTGTCTCAAGAGCTCCATCAATCTTTGTTCACGTCGCTCGGCAGCCTCTAAGTTGTCCTCCTCGTGCCTCTGAAATCGGGGAAGCATACTTGATCTTCCTTTCGGCGGTCCTAGGGGTAGATTCTCCCCACCGGCGGCTCCTTCCATCTCAGTATATTGGTCCAAATTGTTTTCTTCGGACAGGGTATCTACCTGTCCTGGCTGATTCTGTGCGAGCTCCCACGGCTCTCTTTCAGATGAGTCTCCTAGTCTTGGCGCGCTTGCACTCCGGGGTTGGTGATTGTCTCCGCGCGTTGTTGCTCGGGTCACTCTTCCAGTGCTGGGTTGGAATAAGACCTTCTTCTTGGGCCCCTTCATTTATATGATTGGACCTTCTTTAAAGGCCTCCGCTTTCTTTTTATAGATTGTCACTTTGTGCGGATTAATACACGCACTAAAATTTGTCTTCACTTTTTTGCGTTTTGGTATAAAAGGTTCACGTGATTCTTTTCAAAACACCCGGTAAGCGACGTATACGCTGAATAAGTCGACAATAAAAATGTTTATAAACTGGGGGTGCTTCTCTCTGCTTCTCAAGTTTCTCTTCGGTCAAGAACCGTCCGATATTTAAGCCCCAATCAAAAAACAAAATAAATTTCCCTAACTAGGGGTGTTAGCCGCTTCTACACAACGCGGTTCCGCTAAGCTAACATGCCCTTACTTTCCCTTTTTCTAGACATCCCAAATGTTCCAAACGGAATGGCTGTGTCTAGATAAGGAATCTATCCAAAAACCCCCTCCCGCCTCGTCGGAAAACAAGTTGTTTGACCGATAATTCTCGGGCTCCACAACCGTCTCCTATTTCTCTGGACTCGAACCAAGCAAACGATCTGACCATCCAGCCTAATACGTTGTGGGGCGTCGGCCAGAGAAACTAAAAATCGTCCACCGCCCAAATATGTCAAGGGAAACAGCAAAGACTCGAACCAAGCAAACGACCGGACAAATGCCTAGTACGTTGTAGGGCGTCGGCTTTGCGTTTCCTGTCAGTTCCCCCACCCCCATTCTGTCCTGGATCGACAAACGAACAGTAGACCCGCACCGCAACTGCTAAATGCGTTACCGTAATGCTTGCGCTCCTGCTCTTTCTGGACTCGAACCAATTCAAACGACCGGGCAAATGCCTAGTACGTCGTGTGGCGTCGGCCAGAAAGCACCTATAAATTGTATTTACGTTAATTTTAACAAATAGTCGTTCAGCACGTAGTTATAGGTATAGTATTATAAAAAGGATAACTCATAGTTCTTGGTTTAAGGAAGTACTGCTAAATTTGTCCATGAACAAAACAGAGAATTTCTAAGGTTAAAAACATTCCAAAGTCAGGCCTATATTCTGCGACAAATAAGTAAGTACACGTACATTTAAAATTATTTCATCTCCCTGCTCTATAAAACAGTCAAATTACCTATGGCAAAAAAAGATGAAAGCTTTGCCATACTTAGGTGCATCCACTCCGATACCGCAGGCATCGAGATGGTTGACCCTAATAATATTTCTTAAGGAATATGAAAAATCCTAGCGTTGGGCGCCAATTCTGTTACGTGGGCGTATTAGTGCCCGAGTCCTGACAAGGACTTGGGCCGAGGGAGAGGCGTCCGATATTCTGGCACCATTTGCCGGCATAAGCTACGTCGTATTCGGGTCGTGGGATCTTAGTAAGCCTCTCTCCTCTCCAACATAACGAGAATAAATATTTAAAGTGCCTGGAAAATAATATTAGTTCATAAAGTTCGTCAGTCGTCAGTCCACACTGCCCCACAAGCTTAGCTGTCGCTTGATCGCAATACGATCGGGCTGTGTTTTGGCCATATTCCCTCCCCTTCACACGTTCGTGTGCCAATGGATCGTCGCGGGCCGCGCAATACGATCCCCTATTGTCAAGGTTGTCCGTCAAAAGTTATGTCATTGTTCTTGACCAACTCCACTTCTCGCGTCAGCACACCCCCTTAATAGAGCTCTAGCACTTCATGTTTTGATATCCTTTTACATTACAAATTTATTGGATAATATTTATATCAGCGAGTGCCGTGGATGAATAACATAATGTTGGCTAAATCATATGGAAATTAAACTAATTGACAATATTTGGTTAGCGGAGAGTATCGAATTTACCACCTGTGAAGGTGCACACATCAGCAAAATGCTGACTATTCACGACTACAAAACTCAGTCGCTCAGAGAGCGCTTTCAATTGTACATACAACAACAAGGCTGATACTCGCCGCTGGAAAAGTTTATAGTAGTCTATAAAACTGTAGGATACTGCACGGATATTTATATATGTATGTTTATAAGAAAGGAACCGTGTTCCGACAAACTTACCCCCTCTTTAAATCCTGGGCGATGAGATCTCGACGCTCCGAATCCTGGGCTTTGGAAAATATTATATTGGATATATATACAGTGGTCGGCATAAGTATTTTGACAAAACAAAAGTTAAATATACTCATAATTAGAACTTACTTCTTGTAAACTATAGGCATCAATGGAAAGGTAATTCCAATGCCGTTTGAATGATACAATACATTTCTTTACCCATTCAGTACTTATTGAAAAGGACGAATTTGTGTAAATCAACTTTGAAATTTTTAAAAAAAACTTTTTTCCTCGTCTTGAAAACTTAAATTTTTTGATGCAAAAAGTTTCTTCAAACAAAAATAATAGTAACTGCAAAAAGAATTTTTCAAAAATCATTTTTCTTATATTTTTTATGAATTTTTGAAAATGCTTAAAAACAGGCATTAGAGCCATATTTTTGTCTTTTTCATACAAATTTTTTCCGACATTGTCACCTTCAAAAAATCATAAAAAATATAAGAAAAATGATTTTTGAAAAATTCTTTTTGCAGTTACTATTATTTTTGTTTGAAGAAACTTTTTGCATCAAAAAATTTAAGTTTTCAAGACGAGGAAAAAAGTTTTTTTTAAAAATTTCAAAGTTGACTTACACAAATTCGTCCTTTTCAATAAGTACTGAATGGGTAAAGAAATGTATTGTATCATTCAAACGGCATTGAAATTACCTTTCCATTGATGCCTATAGTTTACAAGAAGTAAATTCAAGTTATGAGTATACTTAACTTTTATTTTGTCAAAATACATATGCCGACCAGTGTATATATAAATATACGTGCACCAAAATACGGCTGTTCTTAAGTATACCAATTCACTTAAACACAAAATATATAGTTATATTATGCCCGAGGCATGCGACTTCTTCAACGGCTGTTCATCATGATTCGCACTTTGTCTATCGATTCGGTTGGTTTAAATGTATTTCAGTGCATGTTTGAATGCTTCCAATGTTTTTTTTGTTGATTTTCACTTGTTCTCCAATTGTATTATTAGAGGATATTGGTCTTTGGTTATGCATGAGTTCACTTTGGTTGGCTCGATTAACACATTTATGTTGCATCACAACTTTCTCCGAGGAATGCTATTGGTCGCTACGCCTCTGAACGGATGGCTCCTACAGCTGAACCATTTTCAGGAGCATTGGGATCACGGGTACTGCGGCTACCAACATCACAGTATGACAGATGTCGTCCTTATTGTTGATCCTCTCCACGTTCTTTGATGACAATGGCGGCGCTGGTCCGACACATAAGAACCTTTCGAGCTGCGATTTGTGTCCTCCTCAAGGACTTTTGGATATGGTGGCTGGTCCTAGTGGCAAAAGTCTCCGTGGACGACTACCCCAGGGAAAGTCGTCTTCCCTCGGAGCTGCCGGCTTCCGTCAGCAAGACACACAAATGGATTCTCCTCCAAGCTCTATTTGTCTAAGGTCTTTTATACCAGACTAGAGCTTTTACTTGGCTGCCGGTATGGATCGGATAAACTAGGTGTTCCCACCTAGGATTACTGTTTCTTGATATCTGCTATCTTGGGAGTCAACGGCCGGCTGTTGCCCTTTGCCAGCTACGGGAGTATGGTTACCAGTAGGTTGATCGTGGCCGTTGTTCTGGCCACGCGACACTCGAGAATTGCCGAATTGCATTTTCTTCTGCCTTTACCAGTTTGAGTCTCGTTAGTCACATGCACCCCTCCCCCTGGCTAAAGATTCGTCGGTGTTTCTCTATGTGAATCTTTCTATGTGGAGGGCGTACGTAACAGGCTCGAAGTGATCGATGCGGACCGCATGGAATGACTTCGCAAAAGGATTCTGCGTACGACCAACGTTGTCTGTTCCGTGTTTCTTCTCCTTTTTAGGCGCCCATTCACGTGTGGCTTCGACCAACTTCTCTGATCAAGAGTCTCATGTTTTATCGGCTGAGCTGTTCGGGCTGATATCTCCACTGCTGTTGCTTTATGTTAAAGGTATATTATGTACTCTAGTATTTTTCATAAACTTGGCGCATGGAATTTGGGTTTTGATGTTTCCTCTTTGGATCTAACTGACGACCGATTAAATCACAATTATTAGAAATGTTTGATTTATATGTTTATAAGGTGTAAGAACGTTTGTACTATTAGGAAAGCTTTGTAGTGCTGGGCATGTTTTTCGCAGTACTTTTTAACCAGCGGTCCACTCGGAGACCCTCCCTTTTGAATTCCGCTAACGAAGTTAATGGGGATGTTAGCAGCAAGCCGCCCATCTGGGAGTTCATGTTGTCTTTCAAAAGCTCAACAAATTCATGCTCAGCGATTTTATGCTTCAGTTTGAAATGCAAGTTGTACATATAGGAGACATAATCGCTGAAGGTTTCGTGCTGTCCTTGCTTGCGTTCCATTAATTCCTTGACTTTCATATGGTCACTTCCGGTAGTGGAAAACGCTCGTTTCATTTCTTGGGTCAATGAGTAGTAGTCAAAATCGTAATCTTCTGCCTTGTCCTCCATTAACTGCCAATACCATTTCGTGGCTGCACCTGCCAACAGAAGATGGAACTCACGAAAGACTTGTTGGTGACTGAGGTCGTACAATTCTTGCAATCGGTCTACGCGGAACAGAAAACTTTCAACTATCATGCCGCGACCGCTTCCGTCGAACTTTAGGTTCCATCTGTCTAATCTGACGTCTTTTGGTATTGGTCCCTGAAACGATGAGTTCCGATCGATCTCTGGGTGCAGTTGGTGGTTCGTCTCCCTCTCGTTTGTTCTGGACTGCCTGTGGGACGGGGTGTCCATCCGCCTGGGTGTTCTTAACCGGTGCATCTGGCTATTTAGCATGTCCTGCGTTACCGGTTCCAGAGGCGGAGTCTCTTGGTATCTCAAAAAGCTGTCCGTTGGATTCGGAACAGTTCGGGGCGGCGAAGACAGTCCCTTCTGTTCGGGTCTCCTGGATATCGGAGACTGCAATTCTGTTATCTGTGCCTTCAGTGCTTCTATCTGGGCACTCATTCCACGCTGCATTTTGTTGCTCTGTCTCAAGAGCTCCATCAATCTTTGTTCACGTCGCTCGGCAGCCTCTAAGTTGTCCTCCTCGTGCCTCTGAAATCGGGGAAGCATACTTGATCTTCCTTTCGGCGGTCCTAGGGGTAGATTCTCCCCACCGGCGGCTCCTTCCATCTCAGTATATTGGTCCAAATTGTTTTCTTCGGACAGGGTATCTACCTGTCCTGGCTGATTCTGTGCGAGCTCCCACGGCTCTCTTTCAGATGAGTCTCCTAGTCTTGGCGCGCTTGCACTCCGGGGTTGGTGATTGTCTCCGCGCGTTGTTGCTCGGGTCACTCTTCCAGTGCTGGGTTGGAATAAGACCTTCTTCTTGGGCCCCTTCATTTATATGATTGGACCTTCTTTAAAGGCCTCCGCTTTCTTTTTATAGATTGTCACTTTGTGCGGATTAATACACGCACTAAAATTTGTCTTCACTTTTTTGCGTTTTGGTATAAAAGGTTCACGTGATTCTTTTCAAAACACCCGGTAAGCGACGTATACGCTGAATAAGTCGACAATAAAAATGTTTATAAACTGGGGGTGCTTCTCTCTGCTTCTCAAGTTTCTCTTCGGTCAAGAACCGTCCGATATTTAAGCCCCAATCAAAAAACAAAATAAATTTCCCTAACTAGGGGTGTTAGCCGCTTCTACACAACGCGGTTCCGCTAAGCTAACATGCCCTTACTTTCCCTTTTTCTAGACATCCCAAATGTTCCAAACGGAATGGCTGTGTCTAGATAAGGAATCTATCCAAAAACCCCCTCCCGCCTCGTCGGAAAACAAGTTGTTTGACCGATAATTCTCGGGCTCCACAACCGTCTCCTATTTCTCTGGACTCGAACAAAGCAAACGATCTGACCATCCAGCCTAATACGTTGTGGGGCGTCGGCCAGAGAAACTAAAAATCGTCCACCGCCCAAATATGTCAAGGGAAACAGCAAAGACTCGAACCAAGCAAACGACCGGACAAATGCCTAGTACGTTGTAGGGCGTCGGCTTTGCGTTTCCTGTCAGTTCCCCCACCCCCATTCTGTCCTGGATCGACAAACGAACAGTAGACCCGCACCGCAACTGCTAAATGCGTTACCGTAATGCTTGCGCTCCTGCTCTTTCTGGACTCGAACCAATTCAAACGACCGGGCAAATGCCTAGTACGTCGTGTGGCGTCGGCCAGAAAGCACCTATAAATTGTATTTACGTTAATTTTAACAAATAGTCGTTCAGCACGTAGTTATAGGTATAGTATTATAAAAAGGATAACTCATAGTTCTTGGTTTAAGGAAGTACTGCTAAATTTGTCCATGAACAAAACAGAGAATTTCTAAGGTTAAAAACATTCCAAAGTCAGGCCTATATTCTGCGACAAATAAGTACACGTACATTTAAAATTATTTCATCTCCCTGCTCTATAAAACAGTCAAATTACCTATGGCAAAAAAAGATGAAAGCTTTGCCATACTTAGGTGCATCCACTCCGATACCGCAGGCATCGAGATGGTTGACCCTAATAATATTTCTTAAGGAATATGAAAAATCCTAGCGTTGGGCGCCAATTCTGTTACGTGGGCGTATTAGTGCCCGAGTCCTGACAAGGACTTGGGCCGAGGGAGAGGCGTCCGATATTCTGGCACCATTTGCCGGCATAAGCTACGTCGTATTCGGGTCGTGGGATCTTAGTAAGCCTCTCTCCTCTCCAACATAACGAGAATAAATATTTAAAGTGCCTGGAAAATAATATTAGTTCATAAAGTTCGTCAGTCGTCAGTCCACACTGCCCCACAAGCTTAGCTGTCGCTTGATCGCAATACGATCGGGCTGTGTTTTGACCATATTCCCTCCCCTTCACACGTTCGTGTGCCAATGGATCGTCGCGGGCCGCGCAATACGATCCCCTATTGTCAAGGTTGTCCGTCAAAAGTTATGTCATTGTTCTTGACCAACTCCACTTCTCGCGTCAGCACACCCCCTTAATAGAGCTCTAGCACTTAATGTTTTGATATCCTTTTACATTACAAATTTATTGGATAATATTTATATCAGCGAGTGCCGTGGATGAATAAGATAATGTTGGCTAAATCATATGGAAATTAAACTAATTGACAATATTTGGTTAGCGAAGAGTATCGAATTTACCACCTGTGAAGGTGCACACATCAGCAAAATGCTGACTATTCACGACTACAAAACATCGCTCAGAGAGCTCTTGCAATTGTACATACAACAACAAGGCTGATACTCGCCGCTGGAAAAGTTTATAGTAGTCTATAAAACTGTAGGATACTGCACGGATATTTATATATGTATGTTTATAAGAAAGGAACCGTGTTCCGACAAACTTACCCCCTCTTTAAATCCTGGGCGATGAGATCTCGACGCTCCGGATCCTGGGCTTTGGAAAATATTATATTGGATATATATATATATAAATATACGTGCACCAAAATACGGCTGTTCTTAAGTATACCAATTCACTTAAACACAAAATATATAGTTATATTATGCCCGAGGCATGCGACTTCTTCAACGGCTGTTCATCATGATTCGCACTTTGTCTATCGATTCGGTTGGTTTAAATGTATTTCAGTGCATGTTTGAATGCTTCCAATGTTTTTTTTGTTGATTTTCACTTGTTCTCCAATTGTATTATTAGAGGATATTGGTCTTTGGTTATGCATGAGTTCACTTTGGTTGGCTCGATTAACACATTTATGTTGCATCACAACTTTCTCCGACGTATGCTATTGGTCGCTACGCCTCTGAACGGATGGCTCCTACAGCTGAACCATTTTCAGGAGCATTGGGATCACGGGTACTGCGGCTACCAACATCACAGTATGACAGATGTCGTCCTTATTGTTGATCCTCTCCACGTTCTTTGATGACAATGGCGGCGCTGGTCCGACACATGAGAACCTTTCGAGCTGTGATTTGTGTCCTCCTGAAGGTCTGTTGGATATGGTGGCTGGTCCTAGTGGCAAAAGTCTCCGTGGACGACTACCCCAGGGAAAGTCGTCTTCCCTCGGAGCTGCCGGCTTCCGTCAGCAAGACACACAAATGGATTCTCCTCCAAGCTCTATTTGTCTAAGGTCTTTTATACCAGACTGGAGCTTTTACTTGGCTGCCGGTATGGATCGGATAAACTAGGTGTTCCCACCTAGGATTACTGTTTCTTGATATCTGCTATCTTGGGAGTCAACGGCCGGCTGTTGCCCTTTGCCAGCTACGGGAGTATGGTTACCAGTAGGTTGATCGTGGCCGTTGTTCTGGCCACGCGACACTCGAGAATTGCCGAATTGCATTTTCTTCTGCCTTTACCAGTATGAGTCTCGTTAGTCACATGCACCCCTCCCCCTGGCTAAAGATTCGTCGGTGTTTCTCTATGTGAATCTTTCTATGTGGAGGTGTGATGTAGTGTGTGTGCTGTTTCGTTGTTTATGTATGTTCCATTTATAATATTGCATTGTACACAAATGGTATTAATTTATGTGATATCAATTGCCTTATCAGAAGAATGTAATATATTAGGGCTTAATGTATTCGAAGTGAGTCCCAATAAAGAGCCGATTGACTTTTCCTTATTGAAATATATTTCATCAGTTGCAGAGAAAATTTCCGATTGCAAAGATAAAATTTGGGACTTCCGTCGGGCTCATTCTGTGTTAACTTTCTATATTTTCGCGTCAATAAGTCATTAATATCGCTAGTTTCATAGGAACCTACAGGGATTCTTATCAAATGTTTACCAATATGAAATAAATTATTTCCTCCTACGTCAACGTTTGGAATCGAATTATAAGTGTCCAGACTGATTAACGCACACTGATAGTTCTGATCAAGTTCAATTGGAGGAAAATAATCTGCAACAAGTACTGACGTATTGCCTGTTAGTGTTAATGTTATCGACATCTTAACGGTTCGGGAGGGAACGAAATGTTAATAGGCTTTACACATATACATATATAGTATGCTGTGTGTGTGTGTGTTTACAAATCAATCCAGGAATTATGCTCTGATGAGAGTCCTAACCATTTAACGAGTGCTCTACCACTTCGACTTCTAATAACCTTCTCCACTAGATATGTATCGGGAAATTTAGTTTTCATCAACTCATGTTCGTAAGATCCTCCCTTAATATCATTTCCTTGATAATCTTTCAATATATACGTAACGGGATTGGTATTTTGTATCCGTTTGATTTGGAATATCTCAGTTGTCCAGTTTGGAGTATAACCCTTTTCGAAAACATGTTTATATTTACTTATTCGCACATAATCGTCAACTTTGAGTTTTGGTTTATGAGTTATTTTCAGATGATTGTAAATGGTGTCGAGGAGTATTTCTTCATTTAGAAAACTTACATCGTTTGGCGCCATCAGAATTGTTTTATGGTATGTGTTATTATATTTAGCAATCAATGCCTTATAGATATTCATCCATTTGTAGCTACCTTGATAGCTGAACTCTTTCCACATCATATTTTTGATGGTATTATTAAATCGGTCAACGATGCTGGCTTTTAAAATACTATACGTTGAATAATGATTAATATGATTTAATTTCATCAGATTTTGAAATGTCCTTTTGAAAAATTCTTTGCCATCATTTGATTGTAAGTTTTTCGGTTTTCTTTGTGCGTCATCGAAAATGTTTTTCATACTTTTTGTTACGCTGTCTCCTGTTTTGTTTTTAAAAGCAACAGCCCATGCTTGCTTCGAAAACGTGTCAATAACAATTAAATTGATAGGGTATCATTTCAACTAAATCGGCTTGCCATAAATCATCTATCCCCTTCATTATCACACGTCGTCTGATAAAATTTTTTCGTCCTTGTCTATGCAACTCTTTGGTGAGATGTCTTTTATCCGCATTAAAGTTGTTGTCGCTCATTTTGTTTATTTTCAATACCTTTAACAATAATGGGGAACTGTACTTTATTTCTTTTCACCTCATCCGTAGGTAGGCGTGTATACAGTAATTTAAAGAGAACGTCCTCAAGCCGTTGAATATTTTCTTCTAATCGCTCTATATACCTAGTATAAATAACTTGAGAGTAGTCCTCTAAGGCTAATTTTATAAAATTCGCACTTTCAGAGACATCTGATTGAAGGTTTGCTTCTTATGTAATTATTTTGCTTTTTATAATATTTATGCCCTGTCTTCAGCTGTTTAAATCAATATCCATTTTCGTTGTTATCCGTTGTCGATTTAAGATATATTTTTTTAGACTTGAACCGCTTGCTCCTCCTCGTCCTCCTCCGGACGACAAGGAATTGGAGCACGAAGAGCTTTCACCAAATTTATTAATCTAATTCATTTTATTATATTTGCCTCTCTAAGCTCTTCTATAATGGATATAATTTCGTTTTTGTGATTGGTATTTCCAGCACTCTCGGATGCTAATAGTAATCGTAATCTCTCGCTTAATTCATTCGGATCATCCCAATACTTGTATCCTCTATCCTCCTTGGAGTAAGATTTTGTTGTTGTTGCTGCTGCTGCTGTTTGTGTTGTAAGCAAACCTTTACCAATAAGTTGTGTTTTCGGTTTGAATAGATTTTTTATAATGTGCTGATATTTAAATGATTTAGACCCCTTAACTTGAGAACTATTCTGATATTTTCGTTTGTGTGCGTTTGTTCTTAACAGAATATCTCGATAATTTTTCAAGTCCAGATTTGAATAATGCGCGGGCTTCGTGTGAAATAGCAATTGAAATAGGCAAGGAGTCAATTTCCATTTTTCCTTATCAATAATAATTGTATTATTATTATATTTCAATTTACTATTGGCAAAATACCATTCAACATTTTCTTTTATATTCAGACCATACAACATATCCAATTGTTTTTGACTTTTTAAAAGCTGAATATTACGCAAAAACGGTGATTTCATCGAAACTTTTCTCTTGATTGCAATTTGTTTTTCCTTTTTGATCACGTTGTTGTTGTTTTGTTGTTGTTGATGTTGTTGTTGTGGTTGTTTTTTTGTCTTGTTATACCTTGGATATCTGGGACAATTTATCAAAAAACTTTTCTCAAGCATAGAATCTCTTTTTTCGATTATACCCGTTACTCGTAGAGTAAAAGGGTATACTAGATTCGTCGGAAAGTATGTAACAGGCAGAAGGAAGCGTTTCCGACCCCATAAAGTATATATATTCTTGATCAGGATCACTAGCCGAGTCGATCTAGCCATGTCCGTCTGTCCGGATGAACGCTGAGATCGGAAACTATGAGAGCTAGGCTATTGAGATTTGGCGTGCAGATTCCTGAGCATCTTACGCAGCGCAAGTTTGTTTCAGTAGACTGCCATGCCCACCACAAACCGCCCAAAACTGTGGCTCCTACAGTTTTGATGCTAGATAGAAAATTTTAACAGAAATGTATTAGTCTTGTCAATACCTATCGATTGACCCAAAAAAAATTTTGCTAAGCCCACTCTAACGCCCACAAACCTCCTGTTTGGTCATCTCACTGTTTGTTTTGTTTTCTATGGTCGTTGCGATGCCGACTTTCGAAAGCTGCGAGCAGGGGCGTAGCACAGCTGATAATCGCTAATAAATTACCCCCTACAAGTCGGCAAGCAACGATCATACAACAAAATACTAGATTAAAAATAATACAAGATTACCATAAAATACTAACTCTAGATACCAATGTAATAGGGAAGATCTGAATCGAGCGAGTTGGTAACATTGTTGAATAGAAAAGGTCTTGAAATATACTCACAATTTACATAGATGACGGCTAAGCAGTTTTTTTTAAATAAAACCAGTGGGTTCGCGAAGTTGCATATTTACTCCTGCTCCCTGAGCAAACATTGGCGCCCCCGGGTGGACACACTGGTTCTTGGCCGTCTTCTAAACTTCGAACTTGCGTATTGTTATAAGTTGGCAAATCCCCAAGAGTTATATAACAAGTGCACGCGGCCAATTTGCGTTGCGCAACAAATGCATCGGCATCGCACATTGGGTGCATGGTCCAAGATTTGAAGACGCATTTACGCGCCCGTGCAACTTTAATTTCATCTTTCGTCGTTGGAGCTCCCGCACAGCCGGAGCGCAGTACCCACATACATCTCGGCGTAGAGGGAGCGCACATCGGCTGCGTCCATCTCCTCGCCACAATCTCGTCGGCACCCATAGAGAGGTGCAATAGAACGTCGTCTTTTGTCGCTGGAGCACCCGGAGAGTGGTGAGCCCCACATACATCATCGTAGAGGGAGCGCACATCAGCTGCGACCCTAACCTCCATTTCGTCACAGGAGAGCATCAGCGGGCTTCAACCTAACCTCGTCGGAAACACCGAGAAGTACATCCCAATCGCAATCTCATCGCAGGAGCGCCTGTATAGCGATCCGCATTGTATATGGTAAAGTGGCCTACGTAAATATATGCAAACTTTATTTCCATCACTTGCACAAACACATATCATAATTCACTTGGCTTTCAGTCACATACACACACAAAGGCCCATACAGGCCCAACACATACACACACACACATTCGGTCTTGCTTAATCTGCCTTGCCCCAATCTTCGCGCGCTCTTTGGTTGTGTCGGTCTTTTCGCCTTCCTTGCTCCAATCGCGCATAGTCTGGCTGAGAATTTTAGTACGGTGGGACAGTGCAGACATTCTATCGCTACCAGCAGCATTGCATTGGCATTTGCTTGTTAGAAATAATCTAAAAACGGGAAGTTGCTAGTCACAATGGGTGGAAGTCGGAAACGTTTTGGCAGAACTCCCTCAGCGGAGGACGGCACAAACGAATTGCTGGAACAGCTTGAGCGGAATAAGAATCATATAATTAGAATTGAGGCCACAGTTCGTGGTCAAGTAACTCCCCCAATGCGTGCGAAATGGAATGTCGTTTAGGTATTTTAAATGGATACATCGAAAAGGCGTTCGAGTTGCAACAACAATTAGAGGCAATTAATAATGAATTAGCATGTAGAGAGGAGTTAGAAGAATTATGTGTACCCGCAAAGGCATTATTAATGTCAAATTGTAACCGGCCCGAAGGAGAAAGAAATCATTCTACCTTCGCAAATAATAGTAGTTTAATTTCTTCAGCAAGTCACAGCAGAATACTACCACAAATGAAACTCCCAAAATTCGACGGCAACTATGCCGAGCTCAAAAATTTTATAGGTTTATTTAACAGCTTAGTTCACGATGACGAATCTCTATCAAATGTTGAAAAAGTTTAATCATCTGTTATCCTGTTTAGAGAAGGAAACCTTAGGAACAGAGAAGGCTTACCAGATCACAGAAGCAAATTACGCAAAGGCCCATGCGGCCTTGGTCAGGGTTTATGATAATCCGTGCCTAATATACTTTAAAAGTATCTCTCGATTGTTTGAAATCCCAACAATGCAAGCGCCATCCGCCTCGGCGTTGCGATTCCTTATCGACACTGTAACTGCTATATATGAATCTCTTCTCTCGCTCGGCAACGAGAAAACTCTCGCCAACGCAATGATAATTCACATCGTCATGTCTAGAGTAGATCCCAAAACGCGGTCGCGATGGGAAGAGCAACTTAGTTACGATTCTATTCCGTTATGCAAAGATTGCTCAGAGGCGCTTAATAAACAATACCAACACTTAGCGGCTGAGGAATCTACGACAGGCAGAAAAGCTCCCAAACAGGGACTGCTAGGGAACAAGCCCAGATATAGCAAAGCGGCATTAGCAGTTTCCCGACCTGTCGAAGAACTTAAGTCTAAATGTTGCTTCTGCAAGTCAGACAGCCATTTCATTCAGAGTTGTACATCTTACGCTAATATCTCGGTAGAAGCTCGGTTCAAGTTCGCAAAGAATGCACCACTTTGCATCAATTGTCTACGCAGAGGACATAGTGTCGCAACATGCCAGTCATCTCTTTGTCGAATTTGTACGAAGGCTCATCACACACTTCTGCATCGGTATACCTCAACCTCCCAAGTACCGTCGGGCAATCAATTGTCATCGCCTATTGACAATCAGGTAGCCCAACAGTCACTAAGTGCATCGGTTAGTCAGCCTATGCCACAAAAGGTAGATCACGTCTTACTTGCAACGGCCCTTGTCGAGGCTCAAAGTCAGTCAGGAGCCAAGCTGTGCGCTAGACTCAGGGTCACAGGTTAATTTTATTACGGAGGAATTAGTAAATAATCTGCAATTAAAACGGTACCGGCATGAGGCTAAATTCTCAGGCATTGGGAATTCCGCGTGTTCAGCTAGCTTCGCAGTCCAGACGACAATTGGGTCGCGATTAAACTCCTTCGAGGCGGCAGTTGAATGCATAATTTTACCGTCGATCTCAGGGTATCGTCCAGAAGCAACCGCAATATCTTCCGATTGGATTCGTAATGATATCTCCTTAGCAGATCCTTACTTTTACAAGCCCAAACGCGTCGACATGCTGATCGGCGCTGAGTTGTTTTTCGACTTACTTAGGGAAGCACAAATACGTCACAAGCACTCAGGTCCAACTCTACAAAATACTGTCTTTGACTGGGTAGCGTCAGGGACTCATTTGCCCTATCGTTACCCTTGCAAAGATATTAATTCAAAAACTCTGGTCGCTACAAATTGGATGGGACGACGAAATACCCGCCGACGTACTGCATCGTTGGAAGACGGTGTCATCTTGCTTTACAGATTTAGAAACGTTAAACATCCCTCGGCATGTCGGAACTCAGTTTGGCGGCACTTATCAAATCCACGGACTTGCGGACGCGTCAGAAGATGCTTACGGTTGTTGTCTGTACGTAATGTCAGTGACCTCAGAGGGAATAAAAGTTAGGTTGCTAACAGCCAAATCCAGGGTAGCACCGATCAATAGACTTAGTATTCCCCGACTAGAACTCTGTGCGGCTCACCTCTTAGCGAAGTTATGGAGTCATGTGCAAACGCTTAATCTTTACCGCGTCGAGCAGGTTACTATGTGGTCGGATTCTGAAGTTGTTCTCTTTTGGTTGCGCACTCATCTGTCAAAACTTAAAACATTCGTCGCAAATAGCGTTTCGGCTATTCACGAACTGGCTCAAACTGCAGTCTGGCGACACGTCCCGACTAACTTCAATCCAGCGGACCTACCCTCTCGAGGGACTACGGTCAAAGATCTCGATACGACGCTATGGTTTGAAGGCCCTTCGTTTTTGTCCATGGACTCGATTCATTGGCCAGTTAATCAGCACTTGGCTGACACGCCCCTCGAAAGCCAACTCGAAATGAAACCGCCAGTAATCGCCCATACGGTTGCTGTTGTCTCAAATCATCCGCTGCTACAAGTAGTTGAAAATTCTTCTTCCTATGTGAAGGTTGTGAGAATTACAACACTTATCTTTCGTTTTGTTTACGGCAGGGCTTGGAAATTGTGGAACGACCACGTCCTATCAGCCACCGAGCTTAGTTTTTCGTTCTCTTATATCGCGCAGGCTGTTCAGCGTGAATCGTTTGCAGACGAATTCAATAAATTAAAGACAAATTTGCCATTACCCAGTTCTTACCAAAAACTTAGCCCATTTATCAGCAACGAAACTTTCGGAACCCGTACTTTAACATTGGTGCGGGTGGGCGGTCGACTAGCGCACGCGGATCTAGAACCAAGTGCCAAATTCCCAATATTAATGCCTAAAGGGAATCGTTTTGTCAAATTGTACATCGAGCACCTGCACTATGCTAATTGCCATGCAGGACCACGAGCCCTAGTCGGCCTGCTTCGGCAGACAATTTGGTTGATCAATGCACGACGCGAGTGCAGTGCTGTTGTGCGCCGATGCACGCACTGTTTCCGGTATAAGCCACTGTTAATGTCGCAAATAATGGGAAACCTGCCTCTTGACCGTGTCAGAATCAGTCAACCCTTTAGAATAAGCGGAGTCGATCTCTTCGGTCCAATCCGAGTGTCGCTAGGAGTGCGTGGCAAGGCAGCTTTAAAAATGTATATCGCAGTATTCATATGTTTTTCAACGAAAGCGGTTCACCTAGAACTATTGAAGGATCTCACTTCTAACTCATTTATCCTCTGTCTCAGCAGATTTGTTGGGCGGCGCGGCCCGCTCGATCGACTGTACTGCGACAATGCAACCAATTTTGTTGGTTCCTCACGGCTGCTTCAGGAGATGGCCTCCGATGTCCGCAGCACACTGGGAACGTACGGCGTCCATCACCAGGATGAGTTCGTCTTCATTCCGCCCCGGTCGCCTCATTTCGGGGTCCTATGGGAGGCCGCCGTCAAGTCCGCCAAACACCTCTTTTTGAGGGCCGTTGGAAACGCCTTGCTGAAGGAGGACGAAGTCCAGACGATCCTGGTTGAAGTGGAAGCAGTGCTTAACTCGCGTCCGCTAGTAGCTGACAGCAGCAACCCTAACGACGGAGAGGCTATTACTCCAGCCCACTTTCTGGTAGGCACCACGCTCGCTGCTCTACCCCCAGGATCGGCACCTCCTCATCCGGACGACGACCTAACTCATCTACAACGCTGGCAGCTTATATCAGCCATCAAGCGACGGTTTTGGCGAGACTGGTCCCGTGACTACATAGCGGGGCTGCAGCAAAGAGTTAAGTGGACAAAGGAATCGGCCAACCTTCTACCAGGAACCATCGTAGTCATCAAAGAGGACAATTTACCGCCCCAGAAGTGGCTGCTCGGCAGAGTCACCGAAGTAACGCACGGATCGGATGGCAAGGTGCGCGTTGCTCTAGTAAAAACCAAGCAAGGCGTATACAAACGATCAGTACATCATCTGGCACCTCTTCCCATTAATTGAAGGCCTACAGCGCTTCAACGCGGGCGATGTTTGGTCATCTCACTGTTTGTTTTGTTTTCGATGGTCGTTGCGATGCCGACTATCGAAAGCTGCGAGCAGGGGCGTAGCACAGCTGATAATCGCTAATAAATTACCCCCTACAAGTCGGCAAGCAACGATCATACAACAAAATACTAGATTAAAAATAATACAAGATTACCATAAAATACTAACTCTAGATACCAATGTAATAGGGAAGATCTGAAACGAGCGAGTTGGTAACATTGTTGAATAGAAAAGCTCTTGAAATAAACGCACAATTTACATAGATGACGGCTAAGCAGATTTTTTAAATAAAACCAGTGGGTCCGCGAAGTTGCATATTTACTCCTGCTCCCTGAGCAAACACCTCCCAAGAAAAACAGCTATGACGTCAGAGCCAGACAATGCGAAATGTTTTTACGCGTGTATGTGTGTGTATGTAAATAGTGGCCGACCGAACTTAGCGGCAAAGAAAAAAGCACTGCCGGCGCTCAGAGAGAGCAAAGTGCGCGGCTAACTTATTCTATTGAATAATGAATTTTTCACGCCTACGCTTACGCCCACAACGCTTAAATCTCTCTTCCGCCGGCAGGTGGCGCATTTAAATCTCGCTTGCATATCTCCATTTCCCTTTGGTCCCTTACGCTGAGTAACGGGTATTTGATAGTCGAGGTACTCGACTATAGCGTTCTCCCTTGTTTTAATCTCTTTTTAGAGGAAGAAGAAGACCGAGGCAGATGTAAATTTTCTGTGTGAGCATTTCATTTTTTTGTGTGTAGTATTGGCGCAAAATTTATAGTGTTCGACGATATCTGTGCTGTTTTTTAAATCTATGAAATTTGAGTCCATTGACCTTACGACCTTTTTCAAGCATAGAATCTCTTTGTAGCAGATTAAAAGGTAATTTGAATCTCTTGTTATTAGGCTGGACTGCTGCTAAAGATAAATTCTCAATGTAAGCATTACGTTTGAAATTTTTAAAAAGACTTAATTTTAAATCATAATCATCAACATCAACATCAACATCAACAGCAGCAGCAGGGGGAGCTGGGGGGACAGGGGGAGCAGGAGAGAGAGGGAGAGCAGCAGCAGCAGCAGCAGATGTACTACTACTAACTACTGCGTTGTTGTTGTTGTTGTCGTCGTCGTCGTTGCCGTTGTGTGCAGGAGTGTTTTCTAATAAATTAGAGTATTTGGCTCTTTGACTATCTAAAAATTAAATATAGTTTGATAGGATATCGTTGGAAGTATCTATCAAGTCGGGCGGGTTGTTGTTGTTGGTTATTGAAAAACTAGTGTTCAGTCCCACGGTACTTGGTTCGTATGCACAGCTGATAACCCTGCCAACTGACGACGAAGGTCAGGACATCTGGCAACCCCACAGAACTTGAGAGGAGAGCAGTGAGAACTACGAGCTTCAGCGACCGGAACAACATTGTCTTTTTTATTTTGCTGTCCATTGCCACCCATTATTTTGTTAAAGTTAATTAATGAAGAAGAGTGAAGTGTACACATTATAGGCTAATGAATTAAAGGCTAAACTGTTATATTTGAACTTCAGTCGTTTAATTACTCCCAAGAGCCCCTCTTACAATGACAGCCGTACAGAGCTTTTTTTCGGCACGGCGTCACAACTGAACATGGTGGCCCATGAGGGGACTCTTGCTTGAAGTTTAAAAATCTCAGTTTGATCTTTCAATTGTTGGTTATAAAGCATAACACCCATCACTCCATCTAACACAAATTGCGATCGTCTCCGTTTGTGTCCCCAACAAGTGCTCTCACACCGATAGAGCGCAGTCACCAATACCAACACACCCGGTCGCCTGACAGCGCTTCACCACACATTCCGCGTCTCGAAAAACCGAAAGCTATTATATGAAGCGCCTGCAGCAGATCGAGAGTTTAAACGCAGCTTTTGAGACCACCCATCAAGTAATCATCTGCACCGAGGGATATGTCAAAACGGACTATCACGCCAAGAAGATCGCCGTCAGTTTCGAGGATCTGTACATGGAAACCTATTGCCTTGTAGCTGAAGGCCAACGAATAAAGTTCCCAGTGACGCCGTCCTCAGCCTCGGCACCCACCGCCGTGTCGACGGTTGCCGACGCACGTGCCCACATGCCACAACTGCCAGTGCCCAAGTTTAGCGGAAACTGTGTGGACTGGCCTGGATATTATGACGCCTTCACTCGGTTAATTCATCAAAATGAGCAGCTGGACAATATTCAACGGTTTCATTTCCTCAAGGAATCTCTGCCAGCTGGTCGAGATTGCGATATTCGTCAAATTCCTTTGACGGCCGCTAACTATACGGTGGCATGGGACACACTAATTCAGCGCTATAACAATCCACGCGTGGTCTTCTCCAATCACATGAACATGTTGTACCACTTGCCAAGCCTAAGCAAGGAGAGGCCCGATGATATTCGATCTATGATCATTGCAGTCAACGTCTGCGCAGCCGCCTGTAACACCGTCAACGCGTCGTTGCAGAACGGGGATCACTGGCTCGCCCATTAATTGACTGCAAAATTACCGAAAGAGACGCACTCCGCCTGGGAACATCATCTCGGCAGTCAAACCCACATTCCCTCGTACAAGGATCTCGAACAGTTTCTCAACAACCGGCTAATCACCCTGGACGCCATTGAAAATAGAAACAGTTCGGCCACCAACAAATATGGATCATCTCTGGATCATCACCCAACAAAACCTATCTCGGTTCATAACACCCACGCGCAACCAAGCCCCCCTGTGCTTCGTTGCAAACACTGCAATGGTAATCATATCCTTCGTCGATGTCAGCGATTCCTTAGCTTGGATTGCTACCAACGTAAGGAGGTCGTGAGTAAGTCAAACCTATGCCTCACCTGCCCTAGCGAATCGCACATGCTGGCCCGCTGTTCAAGTGTAAAGAACTGCTACCACTGTGGACAACGCCACCATTCTTTACTTCATCTGGCCGCGGCGCCAAGCATCACTCAAGCACCCCAACCTTACTCGCCGACCGTATCATCCAGTCAACCACATATCGCTTTGATTATGAACAACGACACCTCACCAGTTAGCCCCCTTGCTAATCCAAACCTCCAATGTTATTCATCCACAGCCTCCCATGCAACGCGACAGAATATCTTGCTAGCTACCGCACGGATTATTGTCTGCCACCCCCAGAGCGGCGCTCAAGCAACAATAACTGCCCTCATCGATCAGGGGTCGGAAGCTACAATAATCTCAGAGCATACCGTCCAAGCTCTTCAGCTTCCACGATGCAGAATCCGCGCTTCGATCGCCGGCGTCGGCCAAACTACTGGTCAACGATGCAACTTTACGGCAAAATGCTGCATGCGAACGTCGCTAAGCCCAACGTTCAATCTAGATGTCGACTCTGCGTACGTTATGAACTCGCTGACCTCACATCTACCAAACCAATCGTTTTCGCCTCAAAACTGGAAACACATCAACGGACTCCAGCTCTCGGATCCTCTATACTATCGCTCGAAACGCATAGATCTCATCATCGGAGCCGGTCTTATCCTTCCGGGAACCCGAATCGGAAAGCCATACGAACCTATTGCACAAAATTCTCACTTAGGTTGGATGATACTCGGCAAGTTCCAGGAATCAATCCACACACTTAATATTCGCTGTCATCAAACCACGCTAGATACGGAATCGCTTTTGAAGAATTTCTGCGAAATAGAATCTGTCCCAAGCCGATCACTTCAATCTGACGAAGAGCGGTGGTGTGAGTCCTTCTTTAAGGAAACGCACACACGTCAACCAAACGGTAGTTTTATGGTAAGACTACCTTTCAAATGGCATTTCGATCCCACAATGGCCCTAGGAAAATCGCATCAAGTCGCTTTAAACAGGTTTCTTCAATTTGAGCGGCGTTATGAACGGGATCCAGACAAATGGATTCGCTACAAGGAGGGAATCGAAGAATATTTTGAATTGGGACAAATCACACCAGCGGTCTCTAGTGAGAGATCAACAGTCAGTACCTCCAAAAAATCCTGTCGGGTTGAAACCTGCGTTCTCCCTCATCACGCTGTCTATAAAGAAGACAGTCTCACCACTAAACAGCGCATTGTACTCGACGCATCGGCAAAGACCTCAAACGGTCGATCTCTAACCGATGTATTGTCCGTAGGGCCCACTCTACAAAATGATCTTCCTGCAGTGTTGCTGAATTGGAGACAGTACCGGCATGTTTTCACCGCCGACATCCAGCGCATGTACCGCTGCATCGACGTACATCCGGACGACACGCAGTACCAGCGGATTTTATGGCGGGCGGCGGATGGAAACATCAAGGAATATTGCCTGTCAACTGTAACTTTCGGTACCGCTTCTGCACCATTCACTGCCATCAGAGTCGTTCGTCAACTTGCAGAGGATGAACGCGAAAATTATCCACTGGCGGAAGAGGTCTTAAACGCTCGAATCTCCGTTACATACTGGACGGACGCCACTATCGTTCTCCACTGGATCAAAGGAGATGTTACTAGATGGAAAACGTTCGTTGCCAATCGCGTTGCCTACATTCTGGACCAGAGCGATTCAAACCAATGCACAGTGGTCGCTGCCATAGGCCATAAATCAAAAAATTGATTTTGAGCTATTCCAACGAAACCCACTTTTTCGAACAGCTGATTGTCCAAACTAAACGACACAATACCGTTTGTTTGGCAATTCTAACGGGACTCTCTAAAAATAGAACGAAAAGAGCGAGCACGTGTTTACGTATTTGCAATTTGCCAGCAGTCAAGTGCAACAGCCCAAATTTAAAAAAGGCAAATTAATTATAAAACACCCGTAAAATCAATAGAACTCAAATGAATATTGTTCATAGTGGTATATACTTTATTTATACAGATAAATATATACATATTTTGTGCTGTGTCTTGTCTATATCTATTTTTAAAGAAGTGCGTCTTTTTTAATTTGTATTTGTTGTCCATTACAAAGTTTAGGTAAAGTTTTAAGTGTTTTCCCCCCGTTGCCCCCCAATAAAGTACACATTATATTATTTATTAATATTTTTAGATTATAAAAATGTTGACTTCAGCTGCGACAACCTGCGTCTGCACATTTGCCATTGCAAAATTCAACATAACCTGTTTTATTTTTCAGCAGCTCTATCTAGGAGGGACGCACTTTTTTGTTCTGTGTCTGTTATGTTGTTGTTGCCGTTGTAGTTTGTTGTTGTTTTTGCGTTATTTGTTATGTGCTTTATGTTTTTAGATTTTTTTTTTGTTTGATTATTTAATTATTTTCTCAGGTACCCAAATTCAAAGCGAGTATACTCGAAATTATGTTTTTAACATTTGGATTGAGGAATCTGGCACACTTGCGGAAAGATTTTAAAATGTACTGGATGCCCTAATTAAGGACATAAGAAATAAGGGATATGAGCCGAATTTGGACGAATTCCAATCACAAATAAGCTAAATTGGTAAAAAGCTGCCATCGTTTTGGCAGATTGCTAATCGGAATAAAGTTAGATTTGTTAACAAAAATTCTGATTGGCTGGAGTGCAAGGAAACTAAAATTATAAAACACTCCTTGCCACCAAAAGTAACTAATATTAGTCGTGGAATACAGATTTGTTAAACAGATTGCTTTTAAGCTCTGATCCATATATAATTGGACAAAGAAAAATTACTTATAACCAAAGATCAACGCTACTAAAGTCAACTATTTCATTACTTAATGAAACAATTTAAAAAGAATATGATTTTGTTTTGTTGTTTGTTTTCCACATTAAAAATATTTGTATATATCTTAAGCTTTTTGTCTGTTATCTGAGAGGGTGTGCGTGGGGGTGGAAATAAGTAATCACACCCATACATGTAGATATTATAGATCTAGGTTGTTAAATAACTTACAGTAAAAATATCAGCCTGAATTTATGAAGTAAGCGCAGTAAGCGCAATTACTGAGGAAATGGTTCCCAAGGAAGCTACAGGATACAGTTGTACGATCTGGTCAATTTTTTTACTATATATTTATAACATTTTTATAGATTTTTGGTGAAAGTTTCATAGCGATAGCACATCTAGAAGTATTTATGGCCGCGGCTCCATACAAGCCCGACCACTGTGCAATGGAGACATGTTCCCACGGCGGATAATCCAGCAGACAGCGCCACGAGAGGACTATCCCCATCAGAAATCTCCATCTTTGATCTCTGGTGGCACGGACCATCATGGTTGAGGCTACACTCCAGTGAGTGGCCGGACACAGAGGTACCGAACATAAAGTTTGATGAGCAGTCCCTAGAAGCAAAATCTTTGCAAATTCGTTTGCACACCACCCAAGTGTACATTAATATCATTGAGTGGTTTTCGACTTACACCAAACTCGTTCGAGTCATAGCATACATACTGCGCTTTTGTCACAACGCTCAATCGAAGAAAACCAGATCTTACAGTCAGCTGTCGCCAGAGGAACTGGACAATGCACTTCGCTGCGTCGTGAAAATAGTACAAGCCGAAACCTTTCAATCCGACATGCACGCGATCCTCGCAGAAAATCCTCTGCCTCCGAAGAGCATCCTAAGAAATCTCACTCCCTTTCTTGACGACGGCATCTTACGCGTTCGCGGTCGTCTCAAACATTCCAACCTTCCTTTCGATCGCAAACATCCAATCATCTTACCGCAGCGTCATTTCTTTACAGAGCTGGTAATTCAGAACTCCCATCAAGCTACCCTGCATGGCGGCGCTCGTCTTACTTTAGCCCACACGAGGTACAAGTTCTGGATTCCAAATGGAAGACAAGCCGTCCGAACAATCCTTCGAAAATGCATCAGGTGCTTCCGCGCGTCACCTAGCATCGGAAGTCAATTGATGGGCGACCTGCCGGTGCACAGGGTCAACCCACCAAACCGCCCATTCATTGCGACCGGCGTCGATTATATCGGGGCAATCGAAATCAAGGCAGCACGGCTTAATGGGACAAGTACTTACAAAGGATCTATTGCTATTTTCGTCTGCTTGGCTACGAAGGCAGTTCACTTAGAAGCGGTTAGCGGACTCTCGTCGGAACACTTCCTCCTAGCATTTTCTCGTTTTACTGGTCGCCGAGGACCAGTTCAACATATGTATAGCGACAACGGAACAAATTTCGTTGGCGCCAATAAGTTATTAGCAAGCGCACACCAGGCGGATCGCGACCACGCTACGTGCCCTACATGGCATTTCACTCCGCCATACTCTCCCAATTTCGGAGGCCTTTGGGATGCTGGGGTCAAGTCCGTCAAGCATCACCTGAAGAGGACTGTCGGAAGTCACAAGCAAACTTATGAGGAACTCGCAACGGTGCTCATCAGGATTGAAGCTTGCCTAAACTCTCGGACACTTTGTCCGCTAACAGCTGATCCAGACGACTTAGAAGCTCTCACGCCGGCACATTTTCTCATTGGTGACACCCTGCTCGCACCTGCCCATTGTCGCCCTCAAAACTCGTCGTTCCGTGAGCAATTTCTGTCTCATCAAAATTTGATCCGTCAGTTTTGGACGCAATGGAGCCGAGATTGGCTGTCCCATCTTCAAAATCGCCAAAAATGGTGTCAGGAAAAGGAGAATTTCAAAATCAACGAATTAGTCCTCATCAATTACGATCAACTGCCTCCATCGCAATGGACGCTCGGTGGAATTACCAGTCTCCATCCTGGAGAGGATTCACTCGTTCGAGTTGTAACACTGAAAACCAAATCAGGCAGTCAAAAACGCTCCATCTCCAAGCTTTGACGCCTGCCGATCTCATGCTAATATGAACCAGCTATTGCTCCCTTGGTAATCAATTGCATCCGTATGTCATTTCTCTTTCTCTTTGTCTTAGCGGCTACGAGTACAAGGGAATTTAGATCCAGAATCCTGAACAACACATGTATCACGCGGATTTCGCATTGGCGGGCGGCATGTTCAGTCCCACGGTACTTGGTTCGTATGCACAGCTGATAGCCCTGCCAACTGAAGACGAAGATCAGGACATCTGGCAACCCCACAGAACCTGAGAGGGGAGGAGTGAGAACTACGAGCTTCAGCGACCGGAACAACATTGTCTTTTTTATTTTGCTGTCCTTTGCTACCCATTATTTTGTTAAAGTTAATTAATGAAGAAGAGTGAAGTGTACACATTATAGGCTAATGAATTAAAGGCTAAACTGTTATATTTGAACTTCAGTCGTTTAATTACTCCCAAGAGCCCCTCTTACAATGACAGCCGTACAGAGCTTTTTTTCGGCACGGCGTCACAACTGAACAACTAGTTATTTGCGGTCGATCAAATTCCATTTCAAACACATCAACATCATCATTGTCATTGTCAGCAGCAGCAGCAGCATCCTCATGCTGGATGTTTCTTCGTTGATAAGGTCTTCTTTTCCTTCTGTTTCCATTATAGGATTTTACTTTTCTTACTTTATCCCAATCGCATAACCATCTTTGGGGAGTATCGTCTTTTGCGTTAAAGCATTTCAACATGTTGTTGTTGTTGTTGCTGGTGCTGTTGTCCTTGTCGACGACCTCGATGCTGATGACGATCATCATATTTTATCAGTTCACGCTTAATGTTGTTGTTGTTGCTGTTCGGGTAAGTCGGATTCTCAACGTTGTATTTATCCGCCTTCATGTTCATTTTTAGAAAATTTTCCGCAATCACATTCAAAGGTTTTTTAATTGGTTTAAAGGTATTTTCCAGCATATTAATTCGATCCATTTCATTGGACTTCATTCTCTTCAATTTCTGTGTCAACAACAATCTGGTTTGAACCAGATCATCCAACACTTTAGACTTATTTTTTGATTTCACCATTGCTGCTGTTGTTGTTCTTGTTTGTTTAAAACCCAACTATTTACTAATAAACTATATGATATTATCGCATTTTATGCATATATATATATATATATATATATATATATATATATACATATATATAGCTGATACGGAGCTGATTCAAAGCTGATGCCGAGCTAATCCAAAGCTGATGTCGAGCTGATCCAGAGCTGATCGAGAGCTGTGTGTGTGTGTGTTTTTATAGATGTATAAAACTATCGAATCCTTTTCTATATCGTCCTTTATCAATATCATTATCTTTACTTATGCGAACAAATTCATATTTTTGCTTCCAGCATTCCTCGCAATTTTATAAATTGCTCAAAAGTCATATCGCCTATAACATAATCATTGTAAATACGTTTAATATTCATTTCACCTTGTTTAAAAATTATAATCAAATTAGCGTTGTCACGTATTAAGTGTTTTGGTATTTTTGTATAAGTTTGACATAGATAGAAGGAGTCTATGTGTTTGTGGCGGCCCATACAGAAATAATCTCTTATTGCTGTTTGCTTATCACAGATTCCGTCATCAAATATCATTATTGAGTGTGGTCTAGCTCTTTCTGGACTGACGACTTTTTCCTTGTCTGAAAAAGTGAACATGTGTATCCCCTTAATTGGCTTAATCAATTTCATTAAATATTGATACTTGGGCTGATACAGAGATTTTGAATACATGTATACATTTTGAAATTTAAGTCCATTGGGACTTTCGATTAAACTTATCATTACGTTTGTCTTTCCACAATTAGATGGTCCCACAATTAGATGGGCTATGTGTAATTTTTCCGCTCCGATCCCCCTCACCACAAATTTGATCGACATTTCGAACTTTAGTTTGTCTGGTTTGTTTTATAAATCTCATTTTTTTGTTGTTGCTATTGTTTGCTATTGTTGTTGTTATTGTTTTTGTTGTTTTAATGAACAAATTTTTGCAGCTACTAATGAAAATACTATAAATGTTTGAGTATATATTTCGTTTTTTGTTTAATATACGATTGTCATCGAAACAGAATAGTCATAAACAAAAAAAAACAGAAATGCAATAATGCGTATAAATTATAAACATAAATTAAATTCATATCAGTATCGAATTGGTAGTGGATTCGTTAACAACTTGATACCAATTGAACTTAATTTGCCAGGATATCAATTTTGTGGCCCAGGCACAAAACTTGCAGAGCGTTTGAAACGTGGAGACAAAGGAATTAATCCGCTAAATGCAGCGTGTCGAGAGCACGATATTGCATAATCACAATTCAAAGACTTGAAAAATCGTCATCAGGCCGATGATATATTAGCTGAAAGAGCGTGGGAACATTTTATAGCAAAATATAGCGGTCTAAAAGAACGTTCTGCTGCTTGGTTTGTGACAAACGCTATGAAAACAAAAGGTAATTTGGGCCTAGGTATGACTAAGAATAAATCTCGTCGACGTCAACGTAAGAGGAAATCAGATCGACAAACAAAAAAAAATCATTCGCAAGCATTGTGAGCCAAACGAGACGAATTTTGAAACGATGAAATCCTACGATTATCGATGAACCAATTCAGATATCTCAACAATCAATCCCACCAAGTTTTCATAGAGGTCAACGACGAAGACGAGGTCGACTAGGTCTAGCGAACAATATCTCCAATATTCCGAGGGTGATCCCATTACCAAAAATTGGTGGATTCCTACCGTTGATACCAATATTGACTGCACTTGGTGGTCTTGCTAGTGGTGGATCTGCTGTTGCTAAAGCAATAAACGCTGTCAAAAATGGTAAAGAACAATTAGCCGAAGCGACACGTCATAACCGCTATATGGAATCAATTGCGATGGGAAAAGGTCTTTTCCTGAAACCGTATAAGAAAGGATATGGACTATTTTATAAACCATATTCACCAAAAAACTAATAAATATGCTACCCAAACAAGCTTTTACCGATATTGATTTAATTGATTTTGGTAAACAGCATTTTAGACACTTTCGTGGTGTTTTTATGCGTGATCGTCTCCCCAAGAAACCATGGACCAACGAATGCGGGATAATTAATTTAGATATCGAAAGCGGTAGTGGCACGCATTGGGTAGCATATTTCAAGAATAGAAATTATAAAGAATACTATGATAGTTTTGGTGATTTGCAACCGCCCATTGAAATTGTGAAATATTTAAAACCACCCATTGAATATAACTATAGAAATGAACAAAAATTCAATACATATAACTGTGGTCATTTATGTTTAAAATTTTTATTTCGAAAAAATAAAATGTAATATATTTGTATAAAAAAGACAATATTTTTTATTTTTAGCTTAACTTCGTAGGCTATATATCTTTGTGTCCCCATGCAAGTGTGTCTATATAATTCTCTTTTATATAGCGCTTATCATCTAAATAGTTTAGGGTGACTTTTGTATACTCTTGTGTATAAATTTGATGTAATTTCGATTTAAATAAGTACATTGTTCCAACTTGCTTATTTTTTTTATACAAACAATCTCGAAAATCGTTAATAGTTAATTTTGAGGTCACACTCGCCTTTACTCCTTTAATTTTTTTGATCTCCGTTATTTCAGCATTATTTATATTAGAGACTTGTATTGAATACATTTTAGCTCTGAGTCCAATAAATTCTTTTATTATATCCCCCCTGCACTCATCTTTCATCATACCTAATTTTTTTTTGTTTATCAATGGTAATTTAAAAACATTATCCTTATCATACTCTGAAGTATCGAAATGCTCATCAATTTCAAAACGAATGTCATCATAAAAATCTATAGTCTTAATATCATAGATAAAAGAATCAGTATCCATATACATTAAATTGATATTTTCTTGATATTTCGGCTTCATATAGTCATAGTGAAAATTGTACATTTTAAATTTTGATAATTCTAGAACGGTGAAGCCAATGTAGACAGGCTTATCATAGACAACATGCACTTTTTTCATTTGAATTGCAAAGAAATCATCGGCTAATTGCAATACATTCTTAAAATTAAATTTTGAGATAAGTGCTCTAGCTCCCAATTTTTTACCATCACTCTCCAACCTGGACACTAATTTAATTGATTTTCTCTTGTCGACATTCTCCATTGTCTTGCCATAGACTGCGTTGTTTAGCAGTTTGAAAAAATTCTTTTCAAAATCATTAACAGCCAATGTTCTGTGATGATTGTTGCAATCAATATATTTTTTAAGCCAATCAGATTGATCAAATTGTAATATTCGATGAATTTTCTTTAAAATCAGTCCATGTCGAAGACATTGCTGCAAATTTCTATAGTGAATTATATAATTATATTTGTTTGTCAAGTCTGCAATCAATTTTGATTGTTGCATATTTTCATTTTTTTTGTTTTGCGGACAAAATGGTAAATCATTGTGCTGGCTGTGTAAGTTTTCAGCGTATTCCAAATCTACCTCTAAAATATAACCAATTGATTGATCATCTACGCACGTGTTTAAATCAAAATTTCCCTCTTCTGTTTCTTTTAGCCACTTAAAATTTTTATACGGAATAGCTTGTGACATAGCATACCCATATAAATTATTAACATCTAAGTCTACAATATAATTTGATTCTTGCTCACAGTCTTAATCGTTATTTAGATATTTGTTATTTGCAATAGAATGACGTTTACTACATTGAACAAGACCACCTCTAATACCTTTCATTATAAAATTATACATATCAATATCTGTGAGTAGTTCTAATTCAATTTTAGTTGTCTTCAACATAGCATCCCATGATAGACCAGGAGTTGTATAATATTGACAAGGATCTAAATTATAGATTTTTTTACATACTTTTCTAAAATTCTCAAAAACATCGCATAGCAACAGCACATAATAAATTTGTGCACTCGAAGGCATTCCAAACGTTTTGAGCGTTCTGATAACTCTCTTCAGAACAGTGTCTATCAGTTAATTGATTATAAAAATTTTCGCGCGACGGTAATTGTGTATCTGACAAGCGTTCAACTGAATTTAAATAGCTATACGGAAATATGCCTTTACGTTTAACCATTTGAAATTTGTTCGAGTCCGTAAAAATGACTTTATTGTGGTTAGATTTTCTTCTTTTAAATAACTGGCTAATCTATCTAAACTGGAAGACATATGAAATTTATATAAATTTTCTTTGAGATCGATATATAAAACTCTTTGTTTAGCGGAATTTCAGAAATTTCACCTGGAATTTTAATTAATTTTTTCGCTACATTCGTTACATTTAAGTGATTTTGATATAACATTAAACAATCGTTATATAAGCTCTCAACAAAGTGTGCTGCACAATCTTCACCATAATATATTCGATATATATCCAAACTATTATAAAATGATAACTTTATATAATAACTATATGCATTCGGTATATGCTTTTCAATTAAATTTATGTTATCCGAAGTTTTCAGATCCATCCCTTTTAAAATACACTCAAAATCAGCATATGCTACAAAAGGAACATCTAATTGATTTTTTAAATTTTTATACCCTTGCAGAGGGTATATTGATTTCGGTCAGAAGTTTGCAACGCAGTGAAGGAGACGTTTCCGACCCCATAAAGTATATATATTCTTGATCAGCATGACTAGACGAGTCGATCTAGCCATGTCCGTCTGTCCGTCCGTTTCTACGCAAACTAGTCTCTCAGTTTTAAAGCTATCGGGCTGAAAATTTCTCAAAAGTCTTATATATTTTGCAGGTAGTATATAAGTCGGAACCAGCCGGATCGGACAACTATATCTTATAGCTCCCATAGGAATAATCGAAAAAAAAATTCTAAGAAATTATATCTTTGGTGTTTTTTAGCTTATAACTTCCTAAGCTCGGAAATAACATTTTTTAATTAGGTTTGAATTTCGAACTAAATTTTATCGAAATCGGCAGAAACAGGCAGAAGGAAGCGTTTCCGACCCCATAAAGTATATATATTCTTGATCAGGATCACTAGCCGAGTCGATCTAGCCATGTCCGACTGTCCGACTGTCCGTCTGTCCGGATGAACGCTGAGATCTTGGAAACTATAGAGCTAGGCTATTGAGATTTGGCGTGCTTCTTACGCAGCCCAAGTTTGTTTCAGTTGAGTGCCACGCCCACTATAACGCCCACAAACCGCCCAAAACTGTGGCTCCTACAGTTTTGATGTTAGAGTAAAAATTTAAACTGAAATGAATTGTTCTCATCAACACCTATCGATTGACCCAAAAAAAAGTTTGCCACGCCCACTTTGACGCCCACAAACCGCCCACAAACTTCAAAAAATGGTTAGTATGAACGCGGATATCACGGAAACTATCAAAGATAGAGTATTGGGATTTCAGATTTAGATTCCGTAGCCCACTCTAACGCCCACAAACCGCCCAAGCCTGTAGCGCCCACAATTTTTATGCTAGATAAAATATTTTAACTGAAATGTATTGGTCTCGTCAATACCTATCGATTGATCCAAAAAAAATGTTGCCACGCCCCTTCTAACGCTTATAACGCTTAAATCTGTCTACCGCCGGTAGGTGGCGCTTTTCAATCTCGCTTTGCTGCTTGCATATCTCCATTTCCCTTTGGTCCCTTTAGCTGAGTAACGGGTACCTTATAGTCGAGGTACTCGACTATAGCGTTCTTCCTTGTTTGACATATTATCTTATACTATTGGGAATATCATTTTTTGTGTTTTTAAATTTAATAATTATAGCTGCAAGGGTATTCAAGCTTCGGCTTGCCGAAGTTAACTTCCTTTCTTGTTTCTTTTTCTTTTCCTGCGCTCCTGCGCAGGTTTCTGGTAGGTTAGGGCGGCTGTCGGACTATAGTCCGACACACTTGGACCTCATAGGTCCATTTTGATACCGCATGATCTCGTTTTTTTCCTTCTCTAGGGTCCCGTTTCTAGTAGTTTCCGCCTGTGTTAAGCTGATCAACAAGTCTTCCATCCGGAAGATTTAATAAAGGCACTTATGTTTTTGAGATTAATCTCCGATATTTCGGTAAGATCGTCGATGAAGGGGCTTCTTAAGTGTTTCGGTCTGAGTCTGCATAGGGCTGGGCAGAAGCAGAGAAGGTGTTCTACCGTTTCCACTTCTTCCTCATCCCTACAGCTTCTGCAGAAATCATTTTGCGGGGCTTTTAGCCTGCCGGCATGTGCGCCAACAAGCCAGTGGCCTGTAAGAGCTCGAATAAACATGCCACATTCTGTGAAGCTGAGTTTGAGTAACTCCGAGGTGTTTTTGTTGTTTATCACAGGCCATGTCTGGTGAGAGATGCGACACTGCGGTGCGTTTTGCCAATGGGTGTTGGCTAGTGTGTTGAAGTAGTTTTTTATATTTAGCTTGCAAGTAGCCATGGGCATACCAACATTCTCCTCTCCTGGGAGGAGAGGCTCGGTGGTGCCCTGCCTGGCTAATTCGTCCGCTATGCAGTTGCCTACGATGTCCCGGTGACCCGGAACCCATATTAGGCTGATAGTAAACTGATTTGCCATCTCGTGGAGAGATCTGCGATAGTCTGCTATTGTACGGGAGTTGGTGTTTGTCGAGTAGATCGATTTAATAGCCGCTTGGCTGTCACTATATATGTTTAGGTGTCCTCTCTGGAGGCTAAAGTTCCCTAAACAGGTTAGTGCTTCTTTTATAGCGTGGACCTCAGCCTGAAAGACGCTACAGTGGTCCGGGAGCCTGAATGACTTCCTGATATCTAATTGTTCGGAGTATACACCTCCGCCAACGTGCCCTTCTAATTTGGAGCCATCTGTGTAGAAACAGATTTCGTCCGTCGTGCCCGGTCGGCCCGGTTCCCATTCCTCTCTATCAGGAATCAGGGCCTCAAAGGGTGTGTGACTATGTTCAATGAATTTGCATAGATCCGTGATCTTCGGAATCGATTTATCATGCTGGAGAATTTTAGCATGGCCATAAAATTGGGCTTTCCACTGCCCTGTGTCCCTCAGTCGAATAGCTGCCGATTTGGCCCTTTCCATGCCTGCTAAGTCCAGGCTAGGGAGGTTCAAGATCGCATTCAGCGCTTCATTCGGGTTGGTTCGAAGGGCTCCACTAATACACAAAGCCGCCATTCGCTGTACTTTGTTTAGAGGAGTCAGTATGCATTGTTTGTGCAAGGCGGTCCACCACAGAGCCACTCCGTACAGTAGGATTGGCTTGACTGCCGCTGTGTATATCCAGTTGACTATTCTTGGGGACATGCCCCATCTTAGCCCAATTGCTTTTTTACAGGAGTAAAGTGCAATGGTCGCTTTTTTGGTTCTCTCTTGGTTGTTTAAGCCCCATTTGAGGCGCTTATCTAGTACTAACCCCAAGTACCTGGCGTGATCGCTAAAAGAGAGATTACAATTGTTTAGAATGGGTGGGTTAAGTTGTGGAATTTTGTACCTATTTGTAAATAGAACAAGTTCTGTTTTCGAGGGATTTACCCCGAGTCCGTTCGCTATCGTCCATTCCGATAGTATTTTAAGTTTGGCGGTCATATGATCGCAAAGTGTTTGTGGATATTTTCCATTAAAGATGATGGTGACGTCGTCTGCGTATGCCACGACCTTACAACCTCCTCCCTCCAGAATCCGCAGTAGTTTATTTACTGCGATAATCCACAAGAGGGGTGATAGTACACCTCCTTGCGGGGTGCCTCTGTTCACTAGTCTAGTCTGGGTTGAGGTCCCTAGTGTGGCTGTGACCATTCTGCTTATCAGCAATTTATGGATTAGCCTCACCATTGGCGGCTCAACCTTGCCTTGGGAATGAATACCACCTTTGTTTCTTGCCATGCTGTAGGTAGTTCTCCTATCGCCAGGATGGATTGGAAGATTTTTTTCAACCAGTTTATGGCTATCTGTCCTGCTTGTTGAATGTGAGCCGGTGTTATCCCGTCTGGTCCCGGCGATTTGTATGGTTTGAAACTGTGAATAGACCATTTCATGTATCGGTCTGATAGGAGTGGATCTAATTCGATTCCCTCTCCTGCTCCTCTTTCAGGAGGATGACCTGCTTGTTGGCTCCCCGGGAAGTGAGCGTCTAGGAGTAGGTCCAAGGACTCTTTACTGGAGTCTGACCATGATACATTTGCTTTTTGAAGATAGCCCGAAGGCGCGGCTTTCTTAGAGAGTATTTTCCT
This sequence comes from Drosophila subpulchrella, assembly GCF_014743375.2. Classification (NCBI taxonomy): domain Eukaryota; kingdom Metazoa; phylum Arthropoda; class Insecta; order Diptera; family Drosophilidae; genus Drosophila; species Drosophila subpulchrella. The sequence goes on from NW_023665646.1 coordinate 1,339,091, forward strand.
GAGCCTTGCGGCATCAGTTGTTTTTTCTATGTCAGAGCGGAAGGTCTGCCATGCCGTTCGTTTTGCTCTTCTAATGGCCTTTTTGTAAGAGGCTAGTTCATACTTGTAGTTCAGCCAGTTAGTGTCCTCATTTCCCGCCTTTGGTCTGTTAAACAGGCATCTGCAGTTGGTTCTGAGGATTGATAGTTGCTGGGTCCACCAGGGTGGTTTTTTCCTTCCCCTTGGTTTCCCTGTGGGGCATGCCACCTTGAAGGCAGTGTTGCATGCCTCTGTAAATTTGTATACTGTTTCGTCCAGCTCCTGTGGGTTTGTGATGCTTTCTGACGGTTCCATGGGGAGGATATTTGTCAGAACTTCTTTGTACCTGTGCCAGTCGGCTCGTCTGGGGTTAGCGAAGCTGACCGGTAAGGGCGAATCAAGGGACAATACAGTTTCTATGAATCTATGGTCCGAAAAGGAGTGCTCGTCAGAGACTGCCCTTTTTGACTGCGCCTACGAGTGAACCTGATACCAAAGTTAGATCTATGATTGTTTGGCAAGCTTTAGTTATGAATGTAGGGACAATGCCCCTATTGCATAAGAAAAGGTTCGAATTTAGAATAAAATCAAAAAGAGACTCACCTCTGTCGTTGTTGTTTAGGCAACCCCACTGGATGTGATGGGCGTTGGCGTCGCAGCCTATTACCAAACCTTTCTTGAGCTTTTCGCATTCCTCTGCCAGTCCTCTGAACAGCGCATCTTTTCAAAGGCCAATTAGGCCGATAGAACCCTTATAGAGCCACTTTGCAGCTCCAGGCCTACTGCGGTGTTGTCTCCGTTGCTGTAATTGCGAAGTAGAAATATACTAAGATGCCTTTTGGCTAATATGCAGGTTCGAATTTTACCTTCTTTGCTTCTAGTCCAGCAACCTTGCCTCCGACTACCCAAGGTTCCTGTACAAGGACTAGGTCGGCTCCGCCTTCGGTCAGGCGAAGCAGAAGTGCAGCGGACGCTGCTATACTGTGGTGAAGGTTTATTTGTAGAAGACTTAGTGACATCTACAGCTTCAACCTCCACCACAGTCACGTCGGCCTCCTCTGTGTCGCTGAGGTCTACGTCCTCGATGGCCGGATCGAGCGCTCGCATCTCTCTGCTTAGCGTCGAATCGGTAGAGTAGCCGTCTTCCGGCCCACCAGGTGCCTCCAACTCCTCAGCAAGCACCTGCTCGGCTTGGTTGCCGGCAGGGCTGCTAGCGGCGTTGGAGTCGCCCTTATACACCTTGATGTGTATCGCACTGAACCCGAAGTTCAGCACTCCTCGAGCAGTCTCGATCGGAGCCATTGACTCCTTGTTCAGGACCAACACCGCCTGGTTGACGTCCCCTTCATGCTCCTCCACCTTGACTACTTTCCAGTCCTTCCTGGGGAGGTGCGGGTTGCATTCTTGCAACATGAAGAGGATGTCCTCCGGCGCCTTGATCGCTGCTGGAAGCCAGATCCTGGCTCGGGGTCTACTGGGGACATCGCACCAGTCAAGCGCAACGATGTTCGCCCCTTCGTATACCTCGCCGAGCTTGCTCGTCGCCTGTTTATACATGTCAGCCGACCGCTGACTGTCGCAGGCCACCACCTTGACGCTGCCCGGGTACCAGCCCGCGTCCATGCAGCATGGCGAGGTGCCTGGCTTCTCCCGTACCATGCGCAGGCAAATGAGGGAAAGGTGGGACTCCACCGCCTTCCACTTGTTCCTGGGGATCCTGCCCTCCGGATTTCCCCTGTCAATCAGGCCGAGTAGCACACGGTTCTTCGTGATTTCGGCGAAAGAGACCGATGGCTGGATCTTAGATCTCTTCGCCGATGGCCCGGGTAGTTCGAGGGATCGCTGCCTTTTCGCCTGAGTCCCTTCTAGAGTGGGTTTATCCTGCCCGTAGTTTGGAAGCACCTTCCTTGCCCACTCTACCTTTTTTAGCCATTCAGGCGAAGGTGTGGCAACGGTGCTCCTAAGGTGTGAGCGCAGAGTCTGGGCGGCAGTCCGCCTTTCTGCGTATGTATATTTGTTAGCACCAGCGGGTGGCCCGAGCGCCTTTGCAGTGCCTACCGCTGCTTTCGGCGCAGATGCGCACGTGGCGGAGGCGTTTGCGGCTGGCTTTCTGCCACCCATCATCCCCAGTTTGGGATGCGGCCCTTTCTGGACCGTGCTGGTATGGATGGTGGAACCAGTGTTCAGCTTATCCATGGGTTTTTTGAGAGTACCCGTCTCTGTGTTTTGTGTTGTGTTATTTGTTTTCTTAATCTGTTCCATAATTTGGTCCCACGAGTTGCGGAGAAGGGGAAAAGTCCGCCCGGGCAGAGATCCGCGATGCCCTGGTAAGGCGATAGTTAGAACAGGGGGTCGCCATGTCCCTGAGCACACCGTTTGAGACTGTGCTGACTCTTGGCACGGTCCGTATTACAACGTAGTCCGGCCCGGAGTGAGATGTTGTTTGGGAGGGGAGATGGGTAGGTGTTGTGTTGGGAGTGGGTTTGTGTAAAGTAACTATTTAGATGCGGCTGAACAACTCGCATCGTCGGTATTGCTTCGTTGCAAAATACCCGCTGGCTGTCCGGGACTGTTTATTTACTGGGGTTTCCGTCCACGATTCCGTGTTTGACTTATCCCCCAGCTTATTCACAGTTGGCCTCGAGAGAGGTCGTCCGCTAACCGCAACCTGCGACCCGCTCGGTAGCCCCAGCTAGGCGACTTTGAACCCGTCTCACAAGTTCCTCAACCGAGAGGTTTCTGGTAGTGACTGTCAGAATTTTATTATTCGTTTGAATATTCTGTAAGTCCGTTATAGTTCTTCTTGAAAGCGCGTCGGCTATATGATTGTCTTTTCTTTTAAGATATTCCACAGTAAAATCATATTCTTCTAAGTCTAATCTCATTCGCGTTAGTTTTGAGCTCGGGTTTGTCATTGAAAATAAGTAAGTTAATGGCCTATGGTCTGTCTTGACTGTAAAGTGTCTTCCATAAATATATGGTCGAAAATGATTTATCGCCTAGTGGATAGCTGCTAATTCTAGCTCAGTTGTATTTTTGTTGCTTTCTCCTGTAGTCTTGATGCATAGGCTACTGGTAGCTGGGTGTTATTGTAGTTTTGAGTAAGAACAGCTCCAAACGCTTTTTTGTTTGCATCTGATGTTATACAAATTTCTTTATTAAAATCTGCAGTAGTGCGGGTTTCATCAATTGAATTTTAAGGTATTCGAATGCGTTTTGACATTCATCTGTTCATTAAAATGTAATATTCTTTTTACATAATCTAGTTATGTGTCGTGAGTAATCGGAAAAAATTTTATTAAAACGTCTGTAGTAATTGCAAAATGCAACGAATCTTCTAGCGCTGTCTGCGTCCGTTGGGACTGGGTATTTTTCTAGTACATGGTATTTTTTAATGTCTGGCAAAATACCTTTGTCAGTACACTTGTGTCCAAGGAAGGTCACTTCGTGTCTGAAAAATGTGCACTTTTCTGGGTGCAATTTAAGGTTGTGCTTCCTACATAAATCAAAAACGTTTGTAAGATTTTTAATCATATGTTCTTCTGAACAACCGATGACAATTAGGACATCCATATACAAGAATGCCTGTGAAGGTTCGATACCTGAAAATGCATTTGCCATCATTCTTTGGAAAAAATTTGGCGCTATTTTTAAACATTAAGGTAATCGCGTGAAGCGATAGGAGCCATTTCTCGTGGAAAAGGAGGTTATATTTCTAGACGTTTCTTCGAGTTCTATTTGATGAAATCCTGACATTAGATCTAAACATGAAAAGTATTTAGCTCTACCTAATTGGTCAAGAATATCGTCTATTCTTGGTAGTGGAAATTTATCTGATAAAATTTTTTTGTTAATTTGGCTGTAATCAATTACTAAACGCCATCTTTTAGTATCACAATTTGGTAATGATTTTTTCGGGACGATTAGTAATTGACTGTTGTATTCAGAAACTGAAGGTTCTACTATTTTGTCTTTAATTAATTTGTCTACTTGTTTTTCTACTTCGTCTTTTTGACTGTGGGGAATTCTATAATTCGGACAAAAGTGTTTTTAGAATCTCCAATGGAATTTCCAATGAAAACAGCATTTTGGATTTCTTGGTTTGGTATTAATATATACCTGGTTGCTGAATTTATAGCAATTTTTCGGACTACTTCGGATCTTGCTGGTAGAATTGTCAAATTATTTTTTAGTGTATGACTTATTGGAATATGAATCGGATTATAGAGGTTATCTGGTCTCAGTATGAGCCAATCGTTTTCTGGTTTTAAATCTATTTGACAATTGTATTTTTTCATAAAATCGATGCCTATAATTCCATCACATGGAATATGAAAATTTGATGTTACTAAGTGAAAATTATGCGGTATAGCATAGTTGCTTGAAAGAATTCCAAACTTGTGCTATTAAAATAGGTAATTGAAGCGATAAAACTTGTTGTGCCTAATTTAAGGTTGCGTTCAGCTAAGATGAGCCAAGCCATATGGGGATGAATCCTAGTCATGGTATTGAGGTTCTTAAACTCTTGTGAAAAAAAAAAACTTCTGATATCAAACAAAAACACCTCTTAACGAGGTAAAAAGTAGTGGCGAACGCGCCTTTAACAAAAATTTCTGATATCAACAATTGTTACGAATAATGATATTACATTCGATAAAATAAATAAACTATATTAAATTTATGTATTCGGCACGCTACAACAGAAAATTTACGTGTAGGTTAATAAATATTTACTGTTGCGGGTCGAAATCGTGACTAGACGAGTCGATCTAGCCATGTCCGTCTGTCCGTCTGTCCGTCCGTTTCTACGCAAACTAGTCTCTCAGTTTTAAAGCTATCGGGCTGAAACTTTCCCAAAAGTCTTATATCTTATATCTTATATATAAGTCGGAACCAGCCGGATCGGACAACTATATCTTATAGCTCCCATAGGAATAATCGGTAAGAAAATTTTTAAAAATTATATCTCTGGTGTTTTTTAACTTATAACTTCCTAAGCTTGGAAATAACATTTTTTAATTAGTTCTGAGTTTCGAATTGAATTTTATCAAAATCAGACGACTATATCATATGGCTGCCATAGGAACGATCGGAAAATTGGTGGGAAAATAATATGAAACAAATTATAGCTTCTGTGTTTTTTGACATATTTTCTTATACTATTGGGAATATCATTTTTTGTTTTTTTAAGAATTTCGAATTAAAGTTAATAATTATAACTGCAAGAGTATACTAACTTCGGCATGCCGAAGCTAACTTCTTTTCTTGTTTTTAATCTCAAGTTTTGCGATTTATTTTTCATGAAAGTATTCCTGATGTCGACCACGGGGATGGACTAGAAAGTTCGGCGAGTGCCTACTTAGAATTCTCACGAAATCGACGCGAGTTTATGCGCCAGTGAAATCGACTTCCAGATAGAACTGTCCTTTCTTGGTTCTCCAGGCCTGGCAGCATTTTATGTCGCTAAATTACTTACTAAATTACTTTCCACAACAACTATAGTACGTATTTGCGCTATGATTAATTTCAGAGAATCAAAATTTGTACTCGTCTATTTGCTTATGTCTTTAAGGCTGGTAAAAAACTTGAAAACAATTAACACAATTAAATAATTAAAAGTTTGATATTTATGAACATACCAACATGAGGGCGTTTAAATTGTAAAGTCAAATGTCCACATATGTGTAATACCTAATACTTTTCAACAAATACATTATACACATTTACTAGACATGTAACAGGTATAATGATTCGATCTGTATGAATTTTCCTAAGCATTTAAAATATAACAGAAAATGACATTGCCATAAGGATGCAATTTGTGAAGTCCCAAGCTCATTATTGTATATACTAGACAGCAGCGATATATTTTAGCATGAAAACTCTTGGCGCCACAGTTTTGGGCGGTTTGTGGTCGTTAAAGTGCCTCAATCGATAAGTATTGACACACAAACACATTACAGTTAAAATTTTTTTTTTTAACATGAAATCTACGGGCGCCGCAGTTTTGGGCAGTTTGTGGGCGTAAATCGATTGGTATTGCCTAATACATTTCAGTTTAAAATTGTTTTCTAGCATGAAAACTAAGGGCGCCACAGGTTTGGTAGGCTAGTGGGCGTTAGAGTGGGCGTGGCAAATTCGCGTGACTCATAGGCGTTGCCTTCAAGGCTACGGAATCCAAGTCTAAAATCCCAATTTTCTATCTTTGATAGTTTCATACTTTATCTAGGGACGGTGTGATCATGGCAGGGTGGGCATTCGTGGCAGCAACAACGTCTTGCCACATACTTGTGTAAATATAACCAAATGAAACCATTTTGTTTTTCCCCTTAATATCCATTTTTAAATCTCCAGAATCGTGTCTTCCGCAAAACCGTTTTCTGGAAAACACCATTCCGAGATAATTACGTTTTAAGTTTGCTGCTTAGGTAGCCAAAGGCAGTTAGCTATAAAATGCAGTATTCTTCGAGCTATGTATTTATTTATTTACTTATATACAAGGGTGGTCAAAAGTATTTTCACAAAAAAAAAGTTAAATATACTCATAATTTGAACTTACATCTTGTTAACTTTGGCATCAATGAAAAGGTAATTTAAATGCCGTTTGAATGATACAATACATTTCTTAACCCATTCAGTACTTATTGAAAAGGACGAATTTGTGTGAAAATGTCCTTTTTGAACTTTTTTCCTCGACTTGAAAACTTAAATTTTTTGATGCAAAAAGTTTCTTCAAACAAAAATAATAGTACCTGCAAAAAGAATTTTTCAAAAATCATTTTGCTTTTATTTTTTAAGTTTTTTTGAAAATGCTTAGAAACATGCATTTTAGCCATATTTTTCTCTTTTTCATACAAATTTTTCCGACATTGTCACCTTTAAAAAATCATAAAAAATATAAGCAAAATGATTTTTGAAAAATTCTTTTTGCAGTTACTATTATTTTTGTTTGAAGAAACTTTTTGCATCAAAAAATTTAAGTTTTCAAGTCGAGGAAAAAAGTTCAAAAAGGACATTTTCACACAAATTCGTCCTTTTCAATAAGTACTGAATGGGTTAAGAAATGTATAGTATCATTCAAACGGCATTTTAATTACCTTTCCATTGATACCAAAGTTAACAAGATGTAAGTTCAAATTATGAGTATATTTAACTTTTTTTTTGTGAAAATACTTTTGACCACCCTTGTATTTATATATTCCATTTATTTATATATTCCTTACGGAAGGCATAATTATTAATGGTACCAAATAAATTAAAATATATATTACTTATTTTACGTTACTCCAACCTACTCATACTTTTTTTTTGTTTTTTCAATAATTTGCTACAATAATACCTATTTAGTTTTTATAAAATAAAGTTAAATGTAATAAATTTTTTTTTTGGTTTTTTGGTTTTTTTTTTAGTAAGAAAAGAAAAACCATAAACAATTAAATAGTTAGCAGTAAGCTAACTACTTAAATATCTATGTTTTTTTTAAGAATATTTATTTTACCTTAATATTAGTTAATACTTGTGTTTTTTTGTAAGACATACAGACAGACAGCCAGCCAGCCAGCCAACCAAACAGACATTCAGATAGACAGACATTCAGACAGACAGACAGATATTCAGACAGACAGACAGACAGACAGTCAGACAGACAGACAGACAGACAGACAGACAGACAGACAGACAGACAGACAGACAGACAGACAGACAGACAGACAGACAGACAGACAGACAGACAGACAGACAGACATACAGACATTCAGACAGACAGACAGACATTCAGACAGACAGACATTCAGACAGACAGACAGACAGACAGACATTCAGACAGACATTCAGACAGACAGGCATTCAGACAGACAGACATTCAGACAGACAGACAGACAGACAGACAGACAGACAGACAGACAGACAGACAGACAGACATTCAGACAGACAGACAGACAGACAGACAGACAGACATTCAGACATTCAGACAGACAGACAGACAGACAGACAGACAGACAGACAGACAGACAGACAGACAGACAGACAGACAGACATTCAGACAGACAGACAGACAGACATTCAGACAGACAGACAGACAGACATTCAAACAGACAGACATTCAGACAGACAGACAGACAGCAGGCAGACAGACAGGCAGACAGACAGACACACAGACACACATACATACATACATCCAGACACAATTTTTTTTTGTTTTTTAATTTTTTTTTGTTAATAAATAATTAATTAAATTTTTATTACTAATTGTTTTTTGGTTTTTTTGTTTTTTTTTTAATATATATTATTAATGTTATATTTAAGTATATACATATATACACTACCTACTCTGCCTCCCTTATGCTAACTAATATACCACTGTGGTAGCTGGCCCTATTATCGAAAATACTTGAAAACGCCCAATCAATATGCGTATTGCAATTGGTTGTGGGCGAACTCAAATCTTGTAACGAACTAAAACCTTTTGCATCTGCTAAAAAATCGAAAATTCTCCTACAGCAGCCAGAGATGGAGTGAAGGCACAAATTAAAATCTCCTAACACTAAACAATTACTATTTAAAAACGTGTGCCGCTGAAATAAATCCTTAAATTCTGTTTCAAACTTTATCAACGGATACGTCGGACTTTTATATATAACAATAATCCCTAAAGAACGGTTCTTAAAGGTGGCAAACTCGAACACTGGAGAGGCTAAATTTATAGAATTAGCAAAAAAAGCGACCACTTGAACAAAGACTAACATTCTCAAAAAGTTCGTTTTGAATGAATACGAGATTGCCTCTTTTTGGCCGAGCTCCGCTAGCTACTGACTGGCAATCTAGTCGCACTGCTGTGGTAAAGCCAGGAATATCATATGCTTCATTTGAGTATGTGGAAGCCTCAACGAAGCACAAAAGTGAAGACTTAAGCATTAGCTGATCGGAACATACATCGCTAATGTGGCAGTGCAAGCATTCCGTATTATGGAAAAAGACATGAAGGTTCGGACTATTGAGTATGGGTATTTAGTAACTTAGCGGAACGCAATTCTCGGAGCTCTTCTTCTGAAGCTGAGTCCTGAGCGGATCTTGGAGGGACGAAAGGTCCAATGATATAAAGACCTGTAGCACTTGTGGCTCTGCTACAGGCTACATACAGTGCAGCTCTCTGCATTCCTGGACTAGTGTGAACCACTACTTTGCTGTACGTAGCTCCTTGACTTTTATGAATAGTAATGGCTTCTGCAGGTACCACTGGAAACTGCTTTCGGTCAATGGTAGTGGCCTGGCTCGAATTAATCTGAAAGCTCTTGATAATCTTAACAACTGGGGTCCATGAAGGCCCTTGACGGTGACTGCACTTTGATCGTGCACTAACTCCTATGCTTTCATCTATAAATTGTATCCAAAGAATATTCGGAGTGTTGGACGTACTATAGCCTATCTCCCTAAGAACACCTGTGGCTCCATTAACGAGACCATCTGATGTATCTACATTGACCGTCATCATATATTTAGCAGTGGTTTTTAAAATCAGTGAGGTACACAAACCTTGTTTTTCAGATGTTTTTAATACCCTAGCTTGTTCCAGACATCTGTTCCTCTGCTCTGAGCTAAGTTGTGCAGACTTAACTGAGTCTATAGCTTCCGAGTTAAACTGATCGGTGGGAATGGAGGTGAGCTTCTCCCTATTGTACCGATCTGTGTCCTGATTGCTTGAGAAAAGGTGAGTTTCGTCATTTGGTACTTGACTTTCATCGGAAATTCGGGTTCTAAGTAAGCTTATATCATCAGACGACATTTGGCCGGACGCCATGTTATTGAGTGCAATTGCAAACGGCTGGTCATCTCGCTGTCGCATTACCTCTGTGAGTTCGAAAAACTTAAAAGGGCTCCACAGGTAAGATCCAAATATAGCACTGTATGGATCATGCGACGGCGGCTGAAAAATCCAACGATCACATACTGGCCGCAATTGTCTAAGATCGCCGAACACGATGACCGAAATACCTCCGAAGGGAGCATCGACGTTGGAAAAAATTTGCTTTAGGCGAGAGTCCAAATGGGAAAACATTGTTGCTCCGACCATAGAAATTTCGTCTATTATAAGTACTTTGAGATCAATAAATCTAGAACGCAGGGTATTTAACAAATCAGGGCTTAAGCTCCTAAATGCAGACCCAGCCTGATTTACAGGGAGAGAGAACATGGAATGAAGAGTGGAGCCTCCGATTCCAAAAGCAGCTTTGCCTGTGGGAGCGCACAATAATATTTTAACCGAAGTTGGGTCGCATCCTGCTCTACCATTATACTCCTTGGAAAGGGACTGAAATAGCGTAGAAATAAGCCTACTCTTGCCGACACCTGCTCCGCCTCCTACGAACTCATAAAAACTAGCATTTCTTCTTGCATTATGCAAAACATGCGTTAAAAAGGTTTTTTGCTTCACATTGAGGGATCTAACTAAAGTTGCTAAGTTCTCAGCAGAAATAATTGGCGGGAGCTTTATTATCCGGATATTGCTATCCGGATCAATTTCTCGAACATTATTGTTTAAGTTTAAAACATTTATTTGAGAAGATATTTCCGGAAAAGCTAGGGCCCTAAACTCCTCATTAACTGCGGCCTCCTCATCTATATTTTCCTCATTATTCTCCTCTACTTCCATGGCCCTTCTAAGCGCGTCTTCCAAACTTTCTATGGAATTAAATCTATCAAAATTGGCTTTAATAGCCTCTTCATTTCCTAGGTAAAACTCCTCACAATTTCTCTGTACTAAATCTACCTGTTCGTCTCTCCACGGAGAAAAAAGCATCACTAATGCTCTAAAATAATTCTGTCTGTCTATATTAATATTGAAGGGGCTATACCTAATAACACTCGGCCTATTCCTTTCTCTAATAAAACCACTACCGTCGCGAAGCGCGAAATAAACTTCTCCTAAAATATCATTTTCTTCTTCAGCTTCGTTGTCACTATTTCTCCTTTGACGAGTTCTTCCCCGGCTTTTTGAAAACTCGTAGTTTGCAGCAAAATCGGCTAAACACAGGCCTTCATGAGATTCTGGTCTTTGTTCGTATCTGTCCAGCAAACCTTTCTGAAAGATGTCAGTGGAATTCTGAGGCATACTTTGCAGGACGCTTGTAGGTCTAAGCATACGAACTCGTTGTTCTGGAGGGAAGGTGTTTACGTGAACGCATTTATTGCTAGATTCTGACAACGCCAATCCCAGACAACAATATACGGCCTCCTGAGCAGAGATCTCAGTGCTCGAAACAAATTTGTGACCAAGATACTGTAGCTTTTGCCGAATGTTTGAATTGCCTCTTCGAATGTCATTAGCTGCTTCTCGCATTAACTTCGAAATACCCCTTTGGGATTTGTTTAATATAATTAATTATGTAGCTACAGCAAGCAAAAGGGTCCAAAATTAACTGGATATCCATATTTGTCCTTTGCATAGAAAGAATGTGTTTATTATAAGCATTAACTTGAATTTCTGCAAATGTTCTCTTCAGAAAAATCTGTGATTTTTCAAACTAGACCTAATAGCATATATGTAGTCCTCGTAACTGAGGCTCACCTGAGCTAATATGCTAAGATGGCTAATCAAATCATCTGATTGATCGCGAAGCAAAAAGCTACGAATTTTTTTTAAAGTTTTCGTGGTGAAGAGAAAAGTTATGAGTTTCTTCAGGAAGTGGCTTCAATATTTCCGTTTGGGGCATTGGAGGATATGGAATACCGAATCGACAAACAGATTGTCCGCGCACCTTTTTAAGACACGAATGTCCGTGCTTATGCTTTTGGTATTCAACATACGGAGCCAAATCTGTGTTTGTAACATCCACAGTTACAAACTGATCAATGAAGGCTATTACACTAGACATAGATTCTTCATTGTTGAAATCCACTTCCGGGGCATCTTTCAGCCAAAACATACCGTGAATATGAGGTGAACCTCTCTGTTGAAAATCAACTCGCCAATAATAGGTTTAATAATAAGTTTACCCCCAGGTTTCTTCATTAACTTAAGAACTTCCCTATATCTATAATCAAAATATCTAGCACACGTCACTGGGTCTGTCCTAATCAGGCGCGCCTTTTCCCTAAATTGTAAATTTAAAGCTTCTTCTTCATTTATTTCAACCCTATCTACATTGCGCTTGAGCAGTACTATCAGCTCTGGCCACCTAGTTTCAGCGGCCGACAGAGTTATAAAGAAAGTTGGCAAACCAAACTGGCGAATCATAGCCATGACTTTCTTCTTTTCATCTTCCCAGTGAGCAGGAGACGTGCGAATATCCTTAAGAATTCGATATCCATCCATCATCATTGCTAATTAAGTTGCCCATAAAATCTTCATCAAGTACGTTAGCAGCTGTTATAGCGCTGGAGGCGCTGCGCTTACGTAAGCAAGTTGAAATATTGTTTCCAATTTTAATCAATTCCACCTTCTTATAATTGAAGAATAATTTGTCAGTTCTACAACCTCTTCTATCTTCGTTCCTAAGTTCAGACCTAACTACGGTTGTATAACTCTCTGAAGATGGTCTCTTGACGCCAGCATATATGCTTGGGAACGCCAATTCTTCAGAGTCAGCATCGAGAATCACGTCGAGAGGTCTTTGGCCCTCACCTGGAGCCATTGTAATTCTCGGAATTCCTACATTGTGTGTCTGGTTATTCTCAAGCATCGTTTCTTGTCCTCCAGGATTTAGCTCTTCGGCTTCCGCATTCTCATCGGAATTAGTCGCCTCCGAATTTACATCCTCCTGCTGGATGGCTAATTGCTCCTCTACTAATGCGAAGTCAGCTTGAGATGCTATGAAGGGAACAGTTTCGGATGTAAAATCAGAGATCCAATGCTCGTTTACTGACACATTATGCTTTCTGTAAAGCTCGGTATTTACTAAGTATCTAATAGCGTCAGCAATTTTAGAAGGCCTAATGGTCTCTGCCATGAAATCATGTCCGTATTCCATTCTTCGCTTGAGGTGGAGCTGTATAACCTCAGCTTCATTGAAAGCTCGTGGGAGGGACGTCACAATATTGCTTACTGGAATTGGAACATTTACAACAGCTCCTTTTATAGCACTCTGACGCTCATGACCTATCGACTTAATAATCATAAATGGAAGGCGAGGTGAAATCAGTCGTTCCTCCAAGGAAGTAAGCCCCCTTAAGCAATGAGGAATTTCTGGAAAATCTAGGCCGTTGGAAATGGCACCTTTGGGCTTTCTGCCGGCTTTTATATTGCTGTGACAGGTTGCACAGAACGTAAAAGATTCACCAGTGAAAGCAAGCTGGCTTGCATTTTGGTAAATCTCTTCCCTGAACTCGCAATGTTCTTCTAAATAGGCTCTAGAAAGCTTATTTATTTGCTTTGGGAACCACAATCCTTTACAACAAAGGCAAATCTGATCGGGACCAAGCTTTACTTTTCTATTAAAAGTGGCTATAAGAACTTCCAATTCAGTAGGTCTTCTACTGGGCCTATGCTCCTGAGATATACTATGCCGTATCTCCTGACTTCGGATTAAGTTCCGAAGGTTTTCTGCTTCCCTGTTTCCACTAAGGCTTCTATACTGACTAACTCTTTGACTTATATTTTGAATTGCATCGATGCTTGCTTGTCGAGCAGCTATACGTGCACTTCGCCGAGCCAGTGTATTTCTCGCCTGCTCGACGACCCTGCGATCCCTAAAACTTCTAACTGTAGCTCTCCTAGCCCTATCCTGCGCTCTTTCCAACAGGCGATCCTGTGTTGATCTAACCTGTGCTCGTTGCAGGGTATTTGCTTCTTGCTCACCCGCACGATACGTAGGATCCAAGCGCCTAATTGAACGACGCCGAGTATCGGCTGCTTGCTCATCCGCACGGAAAGCTGGATTTGAGCGCCTTTCCGAGTGGTTAGCAGTATTTTGCACCTGCTCTGTAGCTCGGACTTGGCTATTTCGCCGCCTAATAGAACGACGCCTAGTATCGGCTGCTTGTTCTCCCGCACAAAAAACAGGATCCAAGCGCCTCTCCAAGTAGTCAGCAGTGTTTTGAGCCTGCTCTGTAGCTCGCACTTGGCTATTTTGTCGTCTATTAGAACGACGTCGAGTATCGGCTGCTTGCTCATCCGCACGGAAAGCAGCATCCAAGCGTCTTTCCCTACGGTTCGCTGTGTCTTGATCCTGTTCTATATCTCTAAGCTCGCTAATCTGTCGCCTTTCTGAACGACGCTGAGTATCGGCAGCTTGTTCGACTGCACGAGCGGTAAGATTAAGGCGTCTTGACCTACGAGACGCTGTATTAGCGCCCTGCTCTGCATCCCTGACTAAAAAATTTTCCCTTCGCCTACGATGAGCTTCTACATTTTCTACCATCTCCATCTCTGCATACTCAATGTTTTCCCTATTTGCCCTATTTCTTAATAGTTCATTCCTAGCCCGTTGAGATGCAGTAGGTCTATTTAAACGAGGCATTTTTATACAATTTTTTAAATTTCCCCAATGGAAAATATATCTTTAAAATATAAATAATAAATATAATTTTATAAAAAAGGATTAGTTTAACAAAATTAATAGAACTATTTTATTATTTAAATACGTATATTGAAAATATGAAATAATAATAATCAAAGAAAAAGTCTTTAAAAAGACCTAGTCTTAAAATATTATTAAAATGTCTACTTTAAGGTAGATAAATAAATATTATTAAAATATTAAAACACTTAATTAAGTGAATAAATAAATACCTTAATTTATAAATAGAGTTAAAAGTGTTAGTCTTTAAAAAGACTAAAACTTGTAGGACTATTAGATAATAAATTCGTAAATTTATAAAAATATAAAAAAAGCCTTTAAAAAGGCAATTTTCTTATACTTCTATAAGTAAGAAAAAAGTGCGAAGCGATTAGAAAATTGAAAGTTGAAATCGAAAATTTAATCGAAAAAATTTTTTAAATATAAAAATATAAGTGTTTATAATTGTTAATAAAACTACTTTAAAATGAAAAATGAAAAAAATTGAAAATCAAAAATTTACCAGAAAAATTTTTTTTTTTATATTAAAAATCGAAAATTTACCAGGAAAATATTTAAAATATGAAAATTCAAGTGTTTGTTATTGTTAATAGAATTACTTTAAAATGGGCACTTAGCAAAGTGCGCAGCAACCAGTCATCAGCAAATCGCGGCACCGACGGCGGCAGAAGCAGCAACAACTCGCGTCTTAGCAAAGGAAAAACACAAATTTACGTTAACTTCTTAGCAAAGGAAAGTTAATTTATTGAGTTTACGTTAAATTGCTTGCAAAGGTTAATTTACGTTAGGAATATCGCTTTTAAATTGGAAGACACTTGAAAAATTCGCAAAAATCGCATTCGGCACACGGGCAGTAGATTCGCTTACGATGGTTAGTCGTAGACTAAAGAGATAACAGAAGATTTACAGCGCTGTAAAGTTCTTGCCCGCCAATTTTACGTGCACGGATTTTCGGTCCTTTTCCCCGAAATATATATATATATATATTCATTGGTCTACCAGTTGTATTAACCAAATTCCGATCAGGTTATATATATATATATATATATATATATATATGAACTGGTGTTCGGGTAGAGCCAAAAGGGGAACAGAATTAAGTTGTTTATTATTCAATAGAGTGAGTTAGCCGCGCACTGTGCTCTCTCTTAGCGTTGGCAGCGCTTTTCATTCTCATTTTCTTGTCCCGCTTTTGTTTCAGCCTGCGCCAAGGAGAGAGAGCAATACATAAAACAGACTGAAAACATTTTATTAATGTATGTTTGTTAAGCATCAACAAACAACAAAATAATAGCAATAAGTAAATTGGCCAGAGGACAGAGGGGAAAAGGACAAATAGTTTGAATTGCTAAATATTCAATAGAATAAGTTAGCCGCACACTGTGCTCTCTTTTAGCGTTGGCAGCGCTTTTCATTCTCATATTGTTGTCCCGTTTTTGTTTCAGCTTGCGCCGAGAAAGAGAGAGCAAGACATAACATACTAATAACATTTATATTAATGTACAATGTATGTAAATTAATTATTTGAGACGAGTTTGGTTTCGCGCGGCGATGACCGTCACGATTTATTTCCAAAATTCAACTAACTCATAAGTACACAAATTCTTAAAATGTAAGCTAGCCCTATGCTCTGAAACTTCTGACCCGGCAACTTGTGCATTGGGTTGGGCAACCGCTTCTTCCGTTGCAGTGCATTGCCCGCTGATTGTGCTGACCGTAGCACCGTCGTTGTGCAATGTCCGCAGGTGACGCTGGCCTTGCATTATTCCCGTCTGGTTATGCGGAATTAGCCTGGGAACTTTCTTGTTGCTGGGCGACCGTGTTAACTTCTCCCTCACTTAGATGAAGGACGTCCTCGGACTTTTGAAACCGTCAACCCGCTGGCGTCTCTGATAGAGCTTGGAAATAGTAAAGCATATGGCCAAAAAGGCGATCGCGGCCAATCCAGATACTATCGGCTTTTTTACCAGTCCCTTTTCCATTTCACCAATGTATCGTAAGTTTTCCATTTTTAATTTTTGCAAGTATGGTAAGCTCAATAATTCTTGGTGACCCGTAATGTTAATGACCGTTGATGAGGCTGGCGCTGGGTATTTCTTTACGTAGCTCTTTAGGTTGCGGTATATGGTGTTGTTTACTTTTGCTTCTTCTGTTGTGTGAAACTCCTTGTGTTGGAAATGTTAATAAACCTTATCCATTTATTGAGAACACATCCTTTTGAGTAGATTTATTATATTCTTTATTTATTTGGTTTGCATGATTGGGGCAGCGTTAATGCCGCTTCCAACGTCAAGTTGTTTCTCATTTTTACAATTTGCCTTAGGATCTAAGTAAGCCTAATTCTCGTAGCTGCGCTGCTTACAGTTGGGCGGCAGAGAGATGGCTATGTATATCTTATGTATATTAAGTGTATTTAATTATGCTCTCTTTGGCTGGAGCGCGAGGGCATGTGTATGTACTTGAGTTTGGCTGAGCGGCCGGCGTGTGCAACAGAATGCTGACAATTGCACTTTCTTTGAGCGCGCCGATCGACTCATGTTTCGGCCACTTAGGGTTTTTGACCGAGCCTTTTGTTTATAAAAACAATGCAACAAAGTGTTACAGTATGTTTGTTTCAAGTACTCTTGGTACAGTAAATATTCGATATAAGTGCATACTACATCTCCCTCCTTTTGAAAAATAACGTAATATTATGAAGTTATTTTGTTATATATTTTACTTAAAGGAATATTTATTTTTTTTGTGTTTTTAATCCTTTTTTTTAAATTTCTTATTTATTTTTTTTTTTTAAAGAGAATGGAATTGGGAATAATATACGTATTAAAAGAAGAAGTATTTTTAAACATGGAGTGTAAAAGTATTTCTAAACATGGTTACACTCATAAGTATTTCTAAACATGGCTACACTCATAAGTATTTCTAAACATGGCCATGTTAAATGCATTTATGAAATAAACATTTTTAATCTATCTTTATGAACTCTTTGTTTTTTATTTTTGTTATTTATTATAGTTATGTTATCTCTATCTCCTATTTGTTCTACCCTATAAGGACCTGTATATTTCGAATCTAACTTATGTCCTGTTTCATTTTTCAATAAAACCTGATCTCCTATTTTAAAATCGAAATCTGAACTAGTTTTGTCGTAACTAATTTTCTGTTTTAGCTTATGAGATTCTAGCATTAGTCTAGCTCTCTTAATTGCCTGTTCTAATCTAAATATGGATTCCTTAGCATAATCTTCTATATTATAAAGGGGTTTTATTTTATCTATGCTATTAAAGTGTTTTGGTAGATTTGAAGTTTTACCGAAAACTAGCTCATATGGACAATAGTCATGTGCCATAGATGGGGTTGTATTAAAACAATATACGAAGTATCGTAGCCATACATCCCAATCTGTTTTGTCAACTGAGATGTATGAACGAATGAACTCATTTAGTGTTCTGTGGCTTCGCTCCACGGTACCTACAGTCTGGTGGTGGTGTGCAGTTGAAGTTATGTTTTTAATATGTAAGTATTTACATAGATCTTCAATAATTGAATTTTTATATTCTGTTCCCATGTCCGTAATGAACGTCTTCATTGGACCGTACTTTAGAATAAAATCTTCAAATATAGCTTTTGCTACTGTATTTGCACTTTTATTTGGTATAGGTATAGCTACTAGGTATTTAGTTAAATCGCAGATGAGTGTTACTGCGTATTCGTTTCCGTTATTAGATTTTGGAAGTGGGCCAATAGTATCTACAATTACTCTATCAAAAGATCGTTGTGGAGTTTCGGTTATAGTTAGTGGGGTCTTAGTATGTTTAGTCGTTTTCGACTTTTGGCATTTAGGACATTTCTTTATGTACTCTTTTATGTCTTTGGACATATTTTTCCAGTAATAGTGTCTCTGGACCTTGGCCAAGGTTTTTGTAATGCCTGTATTGGATCACCTTGTATTGGATCATCATGGAATGTAGACAATATAGCTTATTTTTCTTTATTATTTTTGATTACGGTCACCGGGTTGAGTAGCGCTACTCTCAATGATTTCAATATTTTATTGCCCATAATTTTAAAATTATCAATTGAAACAAGTTCAAAGATATTTTCCCACGGTGCTACTTTGTGTTGGCTGACTTTGTGAATACCGGCCTGCTTTTCAAGCCTTTGAAAGAATTGACCTAAGTCAATGGTTCCATTAGTATACAAATCGCTAACATCATAACTTAAGGTAATTTTCTTTTGCTTCTTTGCTAAAATCTGGATATTGCAACAGAGTAGGATTTATTAATGCTGATTTAAGATGTTCGAAGGCGTTTTGACATTGTGTTGTCCATTCCAATTTTACATCTTTCTTACATAATCTTGTTATGTGACGGGAGTATTCAGCAAAATTCTTTATAAAACGTCGGTAATAATTGCAAAATGCAACGAATCTTCTAGCGCTGTCCGCATCATGTGGGACTGGATCATTTTGAATGACGTCGTACTTTTTGTCGTCGGGCAAGATTCCTTTATCTGTGCATTTATGTCCTAAGAAAGTGACTTCATGCATGAAAAATGAACATTTTTCAGGATGTAACTTCAAGTTGTGTTTCCTACATTTCTCGAAAACATCAGTTAAGTTCTTGAGCATGTGTTTTTCGGAACAACCTATGACTATTAAGTCATCCATATAAAGAAATGCTTGCGAAGGTTCTAATCCAGAGAAAGCTATAGTCATCATTCTTTGAAAAGAGTTTGGCGCTATTTTTAAACCGAATGGTAATCGCGTGAAGCGGTACGAACCATTGTTTGTCGAAAAAGATGTTATATCCCGTGAACTTTTTTCCAGTTCAATTTGATGGAAACCTGACATTAAGTCAAGGCATGAGAAGTATTTTGCTCTACCTAGTTGATCTAAAATATCATCGATTCTAGGCAGTGGAATTTTATCAGACAAGAGTTTTTTATTAATTTGACGATAGTCAATTACTAATCGCCATTTTTTATTTTCCGTATTTGGAAGTGACTTTTTTGGTACTAACAGAAGTGGGCTATTATAAGGTGATACAGA
Organism: Drosophila subpulchrella; assembly: GCF_014743375.2. NCBI lineage: Eukaryota > Metazoa > Arthropoda > Insecta > Diptera > Drosophilidae > Drosophila > Drosophila subpulchrella. The sequence goes on from NW_023665646.1 coordinate 1,358,669, forward strand.
GGGTTCCACTATTTCATCATTGATGAGTTTTTGGACTTGTTTTTGAATTTCGTCTTGTTGACTATGAGGATTTCTATAATTTTTTATATATACGGGTTCATCATCAATTAATCTCAGCTTTTGTTTATAAAAATTATTGGTAGTGATCGATTCGGTTTCTAGTCCGAACACATCACTATACTGGGTGCATAGTGCTGTAAGTTGTTTATTGAATTGAGGCGGGAAGTTTTTTGCAAGTTGGGATAATACAATTTTTTGTCTGTCTTCTAAGTTTGTTTTTACTATGTCGTAGTTTGAAAGTGGTTCATGATGAATGTTTTTGATATAGACTACTTGATCTGTGTTTGTAGTATTTAGTAATCTTATATATGCATTTTGGACTGTTGCTATGGTATTTGCGATATAGATACCATGCTGAATTTCTTGATTCGGAATTAATACACTGTCTTCTTCTGAATTTATTTCGATTTATCGGACGACTTGGGATCTTGCTGGCAGAATTAGGGAGTTGTTGCCAGAACTGTATGCTATTGGAACATAAATTGGATATTTTAGGTTATTTGGTCTTATTATAAGCCAGTCTTCAGACGGCTTAAAGTCTAATTGACAGTTGTATCTTTTGATAAAATCGATTCCTAGTATTCCATCACATGGAATAGCGAATTGCATATTTACGATATGGAAATCATGTTGAATTATGTACTTAGAAGTTTGAGTTTCAATAGAAGTTAAGCCTTTTGATTTTGTAACTTCCTGACTTATACCCTGTATGTTTATGATGTGATTATCTTGAATGTTTTGAAAATTATCAGAATTTTCCTTCAATAAGGATATTTCCGCTCCTGTGTCTAGTAAGAGAACTAATTCTTTTCCTGTTGCTACGTTCGTGAAAGTGACAAATGTATTTTGACTGAGATTTAAAGTGTGAATTTTGATGTTGTTTACTGTCGTGTATCTAAAGGTGTTTGGTAGTTTCCCGAATTTGTTTGCGCCACTCTAACATTGTTATTGGGGTTGTTGTTTCCCCCACGGCTGTTTCCGCCGCTGGTGTTTCCACCACGGTTGTTGTTTCTGTTATAATTGTTATTTTGGTTATTTCTGTTATAACCATTGTTTTGATTATATCCGTTATTCTGATAATATCTGGTATTGTTATAATTACCTCGATTATTACCTCGATTATTACCTCGTCCGCGATTTCCACCGCGCTGCGGGTAATTTTTGGCTGTCCGGTTGCTTCTGTGCAACTGCTTACAAATTTGGATATGGCTTCATTCATTGTGTTGAAGGTACCGGCTTGCATTATAGTTTTTACCTTATCTATTTGGCAATTTTTAGTCATTGCTTTCACTGCATGCCGAGTGGAATAACGTCTGGCTAACTCTAGGGATAAGCCATCTGTTATAAATGCACCTTCTAAGGTTTTCGTAATCTGCTCAACCTCTTGTGTGTACTGGTTGGCAGTTTTATTGCGTTGTTGTAGGCTCATCAGTTTTGCTGACAACACTTCTTCAGTTTCGCCTTTGACGTTGTTTTTTAATCCGGAAATGACTTCAGCTATTGTTGTTTCATCTCCGATTAGATTTCTGGCGACACCTTTTAGCTTTGTTTTTATAATTGAAACTGCTAATTGTTCGTGTTCGCCTTTTATTGATTCTATTATTTCTAATGCATCCATAAAACTTGTTAAGTTTTCAGATTTACCATCGAAAACTGGTATAAGTTTGGATGCTGTGTTAATGAAATCAATATTAGATTGTGCCATTGTGATATTGTTTCTTATTTTATTTTCTATTATGGAATTATCATCAGAATCTGTAGAATTATCCAGATCTGACATTAAAACAGCTGGAATAGTAAGATTATTTAAATCTTGCTCTTCTCTTTTAGGATTTGTTTCTGTAAGGTCTTCTGATTCTATTTGGTCACTGTCAGTTTGTTTTGTTGATTCCGATTCATCACCAGTTTCAACTGCTAGGGAGGTGTTAAGTATAGTTGGTACCGATATGTCCAACTTAAACTTTTGTTTAATTGATATTAAATAATATCGTAGTCTGATCAAAAATTTTGATACTTGGGACCAATGATCTTGATTTAATTTTTCCTTCTGGCCATATATTAGTATTCGTGCTTCATTAAAGCATTTTACTAGAATTTCCACATGTTTTTTAATGGTATTCTTTTGAATTGGCCTGTTTTGAGTAAGTGACTTATATGATTTGTCAAAGTCAACTTTTTTGTTATTTAGCTGCTTATATAATTCATTCCATTCCATTATATTGTGGAGATGAATTATTTCTTGAAGACCATCATTACTATTGTTTTACCTAGTATTGGGTGTTCGTCTACTACTGATCTAACCTGTACCCCTGGGATGGTTGATAGGACAATTGCCTTTTGGGTGCTTGTGCAATGAATTAGTGGAGAGGCATCTAAATTAAATGTTTCAATATATAAGTTTTCTAACTCGTAAATGCTTACTGAAGTTGGTGCAACTAATTAAGTTTGACCACGCCACTTCTTTTGGCACACATCACACTCTACTCACTGCGTTTCTTCTCTTGTTCTTGTTGTTGTTGCCGTTTTTGCTGTTGTTGCCTTTGTTGTTGCTGTTGTCTTTGTTGCTGCTGATTGCTGCTGTCGCCTTGGTTGCTGTCTTCTTATTTTTCGAAGTCCCAATCCATGTCCAGATCCAGGTCCAGATCCTTTAGGACCAAAGTCACGGTCGCCATGTTGTGTGAAACTCCTTGTGTTGGAAATGTTAATAATCCTTATCCATTTATTGAGAACACATCCTTTTGAGTAGATTTATTATATTCTTTATTTATTTGGTTTGCATGATTGGGGCAGCGTTAATGCCGCTTCCAACGTCAAGTTGTTTCTCATTTTTACAATTTGCCTTAGGATCTAAGTAAGCCTAATTCTCGTAGCTGCGCTGCTTACAGTTGGGCGGCAGAGATATGGCTATGTATATCTTATGTATATAAAGTGTATTTAATTATGCTCTCTTTGGCTGGAGCGCGAGGGCATGTGTATGTACTTGAGTTTGGCTGAGCGGCCGGCGTGTGCAACAGAATGCTGACACTTGCACTTTCTTTGAGCGCGCCGATCGACTCATGTTTCGGCCACTTAGGGTTTTTGACCGAGCCTTTTGTTTATAAAAACAATGCAACAAAGTGTTACAGTGTGTTTCTCTGCAGAATGTTGTTGTAAGGGCAGCGGTGCAGTTTCCAATCGGCATAATTTTGTTACCGCAGTCAGCTATAGTATCGCCTTCAGCAAAATTAAGAATAGTGCCGTTGTGCTCAACGGGGTGCAAGATTATTTTTTTACATGCTATGTATGGTTTAGGGTATTTTAATATAAAGTGTAAAAAATTATTATCTAATAGAACTTTTATTTGAGCGACTTCCATTAGGTCAGTAATAGTAATATTTGTAGAATGTTCATTGATTAAATTTTGTAAATCGTTTGAGTCTAAAATCGCGGGGTTAATTATTCCAATTTTCGTAAGTGTAACTGACAGCATCAAGGCTTCGAGTTCGGAAATAATTATTCTATTTCTTGATAGCAAATTTTCATATAAATTTTCTGTATTTATCTGTTTTGTTTTTGTATTTTTTACCAAAATGTTTACCGCGTTTGTTATGCTGTTTATTTGTTCTTGGGTCTTTGTGTTAATATTTATTTGGCTGTTTTCTGATTCTATGAGTTCTTTCTGTGTAAAGTTTATGTTCTCGAAGTCATCGAAATCTGGAGTACCGGCTACAATTTTTAATGCAGTACCTAATAAATTAATGCTTCTTGCGTGTCTATGATGAATATTTACTGTACCTCTGAGAGTCCTAATGTGTCGTAAATCTGAATCTAATATTTGTCTCATATGTGACTGAGGGAAATGGTTTCTCATTTCTTCTGTTTCCTTTACTAATTCCGAGAACAGGGTTAGGTTACTTGAGTGCTTAAGGTATTGGAAGTCTTTCCAAATAGTTACATCCCCGTCCATGATTGGTATGTAATTTGAAGTCGTGTAGTCGGTCATTTTTGCTGTTATGGATACGGCGAGAAGTACTATTGTCCAAAACCTAGTGTGTTGGAGAAAAAAGGAAAATAAGATTTATTTAGTTTACCTCAAGTTATCCTTATGGACCACCCACCCTTTTTTTAAGACTGTGGTCCCCAAGTCTGCTTCTATAATTTCTTCAGAATATAAATTTGAGAGTTTGTTCCCCAATCTCTTGTTTGATTTTACAAGGACCCTGTCTCCTACCTGAAAATTTCTGTCTTGTCTTGTTTTATTTAATCTTTCTAGTTGAATATTTTGTGCATTTAAAACTTTATCCCTGATTTCTGTGTTAAGCTCTATGGTCGACGAGTGTATTACGTCGATGGGTCGTTTATTTGTTACTGAGTGAATGGTTTTATTATATTCTATAGTCGCGAGAAGTATTAGTTCAACCGTGTCTTTAATTCCTCTTTCGATTTTTAAGCACCGTGCAATTTCTGCCAGTGTACTGTGGAATCTTTCCACTTGTCCGTTTGACGTACTATGATGTGGCGGTGCATTAACAATTTGTATTTGAAGGCTCATTGTCGCAATATATTGTTTTTGTTCGTCGATAGAAATTAATAAGCTGTAAAATCGCGGTTTGTACGTCTGCAATGGTTCTGGAAGCGATTGGTTGGACAATTGAAAATTTTGATAATTTGTCTACACAAGTAAGAAAGTATTTTTTATCTGTAGAAAATATGTCAATATGTAATAATTCGCCAGTATATGAGGGAATCGGTGTTTCTCCGAGAATCTGTTTCTGAGGATGTCGATCATATTTTGCCTTTTGGCAGGTTTTACAATTAACAACGACCTCATTTGCCATATGAGTCATTTTGGGAAAAAAATAGTCTTGCATAATCTGCTTCACGATTTCCTGAGCGGCTCTATGAGCCCTGTTATGTTCTGACACCGTAATTTCTTTTTGTTCATTTTTGTCTAAGATGTCAGTCACCATGCGGTTCGTGTAACGGAATATGGTTGTCGGGAATGTTTCTACTAATTTATGCTGAATAAATGCCAGTACTGGAAGTTCGCATAAAATTGCATTGACTACGTCTTTCTTGACCACATCGCATACTCTCTGTATAAGTGTTTCTCTATCCGAGAAATACAAGAGATGTCGAGTCTTTTCACCGAACATAATGACCGTTCTAACTGAAGCAGTTCCGCTTTCCTCTATTATTATTTGGTTCCGAAAGCAGTTGACCGGCTTGTCTGTTTTTTCGATAGTGTAGGTGAGTGATAACTCGCTATGTATTGTGGCAATATCTGACTGCGCATCCTCTTCCAGTGAGTGGATGTTCTGTCGGGACAGCGCGTCAGCGACGTAATTCTCTTTTCCTGTCTTTTAAAGTTCGTGATATCATGGTTATGGGTTTTCCGTCCTGTGATAGGACTGCTCCCAAACCGAAAGACGAAGCATCTGTCGTTAAGTCGAACGCTCTTTTGTAATTTGGGTATAATAACATTACATTTTCAGATGCGAGAACATTCTTAAGCTTCTCGAAAGCCTGGCGCTGATTCTCATCAAAGTTAATTGGTATTTTCTTTGATTGTCCAGCACCCACTTTGCCGTTATCACCTTTTAGGATGTCACTTATAGGTTTTGCAATAGACGCGAAGTCTTTAATAAGTAACTTGCTAGTCCAAGGAATGATCTGACATTGAATAGTGTGGTTGGTTGCTCGTAGTTACGAATTGCATCTACTTTGTTTGGGCATGTTCTTATACCTCCTCGTGAAACTACGAAACCTAAATACTCTACGCTTTCTTTAAAAAAATTTGATTTCTCACGCGCATCCCTCATATTGGCCTCATATAGCTTGTCCAAGACCCATGCCATGTGTTTCACATGTTCATGCATATTTTCTGAAAAAATAATTACGTCATCGACGTAGACATAGCATGATTTCCCTATTTGTTCTCTCGTCGATGGCTCTCTGAAAAATGCTGGGTGCATTCTTCAATCCAAAGGGAAGTCTACAGAATTTCCTACTGAGAAGGCCGTTTTCTCCCTGTCACTTTCGGCGAGTAATATCTGGTGAAAACCAGACTTCAAATCCAAAGTGGTAAAGTACTTTGCCTTGCCCAAATTGGCCAAGATGAAAACTACATTCGGAATAAGATATTTGTCGTCTACTGTCTTTAAATTAAGTTTTCTAAAGTCTATTACAAGGCGTTTTTTTGTGTTTCCCTGTTCATCAGTCCCTTTCTTATCTACAACCCAAACCGGGTTGTTATATGGAGACCGAGATGGTCGAATTATGCCGTCCCGTAACATAGCCTGTGTTTCTGTATTTACAAAGTCGGACTCACCCATCGGGTATGGGTACAATTTTGAATATATTGGGTCTTCATTCTCCGTCCGGATAGTACCTCATTCGGCTCTGCAAATACACCCGTGCGGTTTTCTTACATTGACTGGAATTTTTCCATAATTTCGTGGGGTACCTCGATGTCATTAACTTTTGTAAAATTAACGTTTTCACATTTCAAAAACTTAATTTCTTCCGAATCGCTGTTAGTTATTAACTTTCTGTATTTTAGGTCAAGTACGACGTCGGTTTTTTTTAACAAGTCCAGTCCAATTATTCCGTCAAACGTTGTTAAGTTCGGTAATAAGAAGAATGTTGTAGTTGTGTTAAATAGGTTTAAGATGCATTTTTTGTTTACAGTGTTGTACCCATGGATTGATTTTACAGAAAATGGCTTATTTACGAAAATAACGTTTTTTAATTCTTTCATAGGTTTAATATAATTTTTGGAAGCCCCCGTGTCTATCAAAAGTTTGATTTTTCTCCCTGCGATATCCCTTTCTATGAACGGGAGCAGGGAGTCATGCCTAAAAAATTAATTTCGTCATAATCTACGAGGTCATCATCTATGTCTACTACTTCCTCTTCGGCTACTGTAGGGTATTCGTCATTGTTTTCGATAGGTTGGTCATTGTTTAACGCCAAATGGTTTATTCTTTGATGTTTCGGTCCCGTGTACCTCGCGCTACTATTATTGGGTCTTTTATGCGCCAGTCCATGGTTATTGTAAGCGTTGGGTTGATTATTTTGTTGATTGGTCTGCCACTGATTATTTTGGGTTTGTCTATGAAACGGATTACTTTGTTGATTTTGAGTTGGTTGTCTAAAACGAGATGAACTATCGACGTCCATTGGCTGGACTGGATCCTGTCTGAGTGGCTGTCTTGGTTTTTTATTCAAATGGGGATTTTTACCCTCCAGGTTAGGTCTAGAGTCTGTTATTGTATTTCTTTCTCTGTCCTGTTGTCTCTGTTCGGACCTTTGGAGTTTTTCCTCCGTGCTACGGGCAAAACTACTTGCGAACATATATCACTCGTGATTAGCCTCTACTTCTTGTGCTAAGGCTAGAGCGAAAGGAAGATCGGATGGTCTAGCCGAAAAAAAAAAAAACGCTTAGGGATTTTTTTGTTCCCGAAATAAATACGCGAAGCGCATCTGCTCTATATTTTTCGTTCATTGACGCTGCTACGGTATTGTCGTAGGTCATAATTGTCTTGTTTAACAGAGTCAGCTTTTTCTCCACTTCGTCGTAGTATTGCAAGAGAGTCATGTTTCCTTGGCGAAGCGTTGACATCTCCTGTTCTACTAAGTATACCTGTCGTTTGTCAGCGTATGTAAAATCTAGTCGGTTTATTATGGCTTTAAAGTTAAGAGGTGTGTCGAAAGACGAAAAACCCATATCGGCTGAACCTTTTATTTTATTTCTTAATATCTCTAATGCCTGGTAGTGTTTGGAACTACCGTCGAATTTTTCGTACACTTTATATGCTGTGTGCGCCGCTTTTCTCCATGAGACGAACGTTTCATTTTTTCCCTCAAAGTCTGGCAAGGACTTCATAATATCTAAGGTCTCACTACACGAAACACTTATTCTGATTTCAGCATCCCTTTATGTTTCTACTTCTGGTGTGCTGATATTTACACCACCTAAGCGCTTCTGAACGTCTAGTAACTTTTGTTCAAAACTTCTTTCCTGCAAGGCGAGGGCACTTGCAACTGCGCCTTCTACAATGGCTTTTAACCAGAGCTCGCAAATAAGTGTTGACCGTTTTTCTTCTCGTGCTCTCGTTGCGAGCAAAACCGAAAAAGTTCCTTCTGTCTCGCTCTCGCTCTGAGCAAGAGACTCTTGCTGTCTTCATTTATGTTTTCTGTTGAGCGCTTTTCGTTGAGCTCTTTGTATGTCGCTTTTTAATGAGCAGTGCGTAAAGAGCGGAACGAGAAAAGCTCGCACAATGAGAGTCAACAGAAGACCGATTGACCGAAAAACTCAACGCAAACGGTCTTCACATTTATTTTCGTTGTTGTGAAAAAGAAATAATATAATTTTTTTAATACAACATTTTAAATTTATTTTCAAATATTTTGGTTAACAAGTTCCATTTCGATTCCATATTCCATATAACAAAATGCTATTAAAAAGCGAGCTCTGATACCAATTAATTCGCAAAAGACCGTTTGCTTCACTGAACAGGACAAAACAGTCCTGGAACAACCAGAACAAATCAGAATAGAAAAAAACGATTTCGCTCTGAGCGCGAGCGAGCTCATTCAAGAACCCATAAATCGGTTGCTCTCTGAGTCTTTTCGTAAAGAGTCAGGAAAAGACAGTTATTTGCAGACAACGAGACACTGTCGACAGTTATTTGCGAGCTCTGCTTTTAACTGCTCGTTAGTCATTGCCATATTTGAATTTTTTGGTTTTTCCAGACAACCTTCCGCGCTTCTGAGTTTTCGGAATTCGTTTAACAAATCTTCTATTTCACTATCACTCATATGTTTTAACACAAAGAACAATGACTTATTGTTCCTTTTGTATTTAATTTTTTCTCGAAAATTTTTCAAAATTTTGTCTGAACTTGCGCCTTTTTTTTTTGTCAGATACTCTTGAAATAAGTTATGAAAATTTTTGATTTATTTTTAAATCTTTGAATCACTTTTTATTTGGGCCAGATAAGGGAAAAAATATCAATGAACAATCTACTTACATGATCTTAAAAAAATTTTTTTTAAATTAAAATGTTGTTGCCGCTGCTTGTGCTTCTTGTTGTAGCTTCCTTCTTCCTTCTTCCTGGCGTATTTAATTATGTTATGTTATTAATGCTGCCGCTGCTGTTGGTTCAGGGTTTGTTGGTACTGCTTTTATTTATTTATAACAAATTTTATTTTATAACTGTTCGAGGGTCTTACGAACCCGTTTTAAATTTTTTAGCTAAACGACGGATTGAGGGTCTTACGAACGCGTTGGGTGCCAATTAATTATTTGAGACGAGTTTGGTTTCGCGCGGCGATGACCGTCACGATTTATTTCCAAAATTCAACTAACTCATAAGTACACAAATTCTTAAAATGTAAGCTAGCCCTATGCTCTGAAACTGCTGACCCGGCGACTCGTGCATTGGGTTGGGCAACTGCTTCTTCCGTCGCAGTGCATTGGCCGCTGATTGTGCTGACCGTAGCACCGTCGTTGTGCAATGTCCGCAGGTGACGCTGGCCTTGCATTATTCTCGTCTGGTTATGCGGAATTAGCCTGGGAACTTTCTTGTTGCTGGGCGACCGTGTTAACTTGTACATGTAAACAACCTTTAGGCGTATTGTGTATATAATGCACATAGCTTAAAAGGGTTATATTCGCCGCGCATTTCAGTTTGCAACTATTTACATGCAAACAAACACATGTATGTAAATATATGTCATTATCTGGCTCTGACATCATTGCTTCCCTAACTTCTTGGGATGTTTGTAGGCGTTGAAGTGGGCGTAGCAAAGATTTTATGGGACAGTCTATAGGTATTGATTAAAACAATGCACATGCATATCTGATGAAAGGCATAACAGAAAGATTTACAAAGCTGTAAAGTTTTTCGCGCCTATTTTACGTGCTCGGATTTTCGGTCCTTTTACTCCAATCTTCCTTCTCATTTGGCCCATGTGAATGCACTGCGGTAAGAGAAAATGCAAAGAGCGAAAAGCCCTCCCTCCCGCGCCCATTCCATTGTTTTTCAGGCACTTAAATCTTATATTAACCTAATTGAAATTAGGTAGACCAATAAATTGGTGTAAGGGTAGAGAACAGGGGAGTCTAAAACGACGAGCAAAACATAAAATATACTGAAAACATAGATATTTATGTATGTTTGCTTAATATGAACCATTTTAGAGCCTATAATGTATTCTTCAGTTTGCGTTAGTTGTTCAATAAAATGTTTGGTCAAATATATTTGTTTGAAAAAGTTCTGGTCGCTGCTTAGTTCAGTTTGCAACTATTTACTTACAAACATGCAGAAATTAAATGATGTATACATATGTACATTGTCTGACTGACGTCTGACGTCATTGCTTTTCTCAACTCCTTGGGTGTTTTGTGGGCGTTGGAGTTAACTGGCTATTTTTTTTGACAATCAAAGGCATTGATTAAACATACAAGCAACATAAATAAACATACATATCTTTTAAAAGGCAACAGAAATATTTGCAGCGCTGTAAAGTTTTAGCCCGCCAATTTAAAGTGCACGGATTTCGGCCCTTTTCCCCCAAATATACTTCTCTTTTGGCGCATAAAAATGCACTAAGAAGGGAAAAAATGCAAAGAGCAAAAGCCCTCCCTCTCGCGCCCATGCTGTTGCTTTTCAGCAATTTAAATCTAACAATAATCAGAATTAGGTAATTGAAATTAATAGACCAATGAATTGGTGTTAGGGTAGAGAACAGGAGTAAATTGTTAATTATTCAATAGAATAAGTTAGACGCGCACTGTACGCTCTTATCGTTGGCAGCGCTTTTCGTTCTCTTTTTTTTTTTACCTGCTCTCTCTTAGCGTTGGCAGCGCTGTAACTGTCACTGTTTTTTTGACCAGCATTTGTAACAGCCTGCGCTAAGAAAGAGAGAGCAAAACATAAAATAGAATAAAAACATTTGTATTAATATATGTTTGTTGAACATACCCTTCAGTTCTGCAGTAGGGACGCGGTGACATGGCTTAAGGCAAAAAGCTTTTTTGTTTTTTTTTTGTGCCTAAAACGCTGTGACGCTGTTGACGTCAGCAGAGAAGTCGGCGCAGCGTAGAAGACTGCCTACGAAAGCGATCGTGCAACAAAGACAGGCAGATATTCGGAGATATCCCTCTCTTTCTTGTCTTATAATATGTCTGCACTCCGCGCTCGCAGAGACAAATTTCGGCCGGTCCGTTATTTTTTTTGGAGTCTCTACGTTATGTTCGGCTAGCGACTAATATTTCGGCGGAAAAATTTTCGTCGCGCAGCGACATGTGAATGCCCTAATATTTTAGGAGCATTATTGTATATCAAAAAATCAACTTATATTATTTTATAAAAATAAATTATTTGATTATAGTAAAATTAAGTAAATTGAATTTACTTACAATGTTATGTTCACTTATTACACACTTTTATTACAATATAATTTTTTCGTTTAGTTATAGAAATTTAGTCCGTTAAAATTGATTTCAATATTAAAAACATTTTAGTATTAACATTTTTAAAAAATTAATATTGTGTTTCTTACTCAAGAAGTAAAAATTATATAGTCGGATATTTTTCGCATTAGAAAGGGTGTAGGTGCAGTGGCACGCGCCAACAGCGAAGAGAAAACAAAGGAAATCGAGTAAAGTGGTGAGAAGAAGACTTGGTGCATTCTGTTTGAGTGATTGAAAGGGAAGCATCTATTTTAATTGTGCGCAGCAGAGTTACTTTAATCGTCTCTTTAAGTTAATATAATAAAGTTAAGGATGTTGTGCATTGATCTTAGTTTAAAGTACGTATATTTTGAAGGTGAAAGGATGACGAAATGTTTTGTGCCAATAAAAATCCTGCAAGGGGTTAAACACAGCTATAAAAGGTAAATATACAAATAAAAAAATAAAACGCATTTTTTAAACATATGTTTTTTCAGGAGCGTTGGCCAAGGCTCCAGAGGACCCGGACAAAGGTTTAAGAACGGCGATGACTAACGTTAAAAATAAGCTTACGAAACAAAAAAAACAGATACAATAATTGTCCAATTTTTGAAAATTTAAAAATTTCCATCTAATTAAAATTAATTAAAATGAAATTAAATATGTATGTATTTTAAATTCTATATTTTCATAATTGAAAACTCAAGGAAAAATTCTGATTTTCCCAAGTGATTTCACTTGGGACGTGTCACTTGCAAGTGATTTCACAAGTAAAAACTCAAGGAAAAATTCTGATTTTCCCAAGTGATTTCACTTGGGACGTGTCACTTGCAAGTGATTTCACAAGTGAAAACTCAAGGAAAAGTTCTTATTTTCCCAAGTGATTTCACTTGGTACGTGTCCCTTGCAACTGATTTCACAAGTGAAAACTCATGGAAAAATTCTGATTTTCACAAGTGATTCACTCGGGACGTGTCACCGGCACGTGACAGGCCATACGAAAAATGAGTATAAGGAACAAGTGAAATCCCGTAGGACTTCGAAAAATTTTCATTTGAATTTTCACTTGTGAAAATGCGGACATCCCATACAATTTTCTATATGGAGCGTCACTTGTTCTTCACTTGTGCACGAGGACATGTCCCAGGTGATTCCCAAGGTGATTCACAAGTGAAACTTTTTTTTTGGAACTGAAGGGGATGGCTCAAGGCAAAAAGCTTTTGTTGTTTTTTTTTGTGCCTAAAACGCTGTGCCGCCTTTGACGTCAGCAGAGCAGTCGGCGCAGCGTAGAAGACTGCCCACGAAAACGATCGTGCAACAAAGAGAGGCAGATATTCGGATATTTCCCTCTCTTTCTTGTCTTATAATCTGCCTGCACTCCGCGCTCGCAGAGACAAATTTCGGCCGGTCTCCGTTATGTTCGGCTAGCGACTAATATTTCGGCGGAAAAGTTTTCGTGGAGCAGCGACATGTGAATGCCCTAATATTTTAGGAGCATTATTGTGTATCGAAAATATACAACTTATATTGTTTTATAAAAGTAAATTATTTGCTTATAGTAAAATTAAGTAAATTAAATTTACTTATAATGTTATGTTCACTTATTATACACTTTTATTACAATATAACTGACAGACTGACAGACTGACAGACTGACAGACTGACAGACTGACAGACTGACAGACTGACAGACTGACAGACTGACAGACTGACAGACTGACAGACTGACAGACTGACAGACTGACAGACTGACAGACTGACAGACTGACAGACTGACAGACTGACAGACTGACAGACTGACAGACTGACAGACTGACAGACTGACAGACTGACAGACTGACAGACTGACAGACTGACAGACTGACAGACTGACAGACTGACAGACTGACAGACTGACAGACTGACAGACTGACAGACTGACAGACTGACAGACTGACAGACTGACAGACTGACAGACTGACAGACTGACAGACTGACAGACTGACAGACTGACAGACTGACAGACTGACAGACTGACAGACTGACAGACTGACAGACTGACAGACTGACAGACTGACAGACTGACAGACTGACAGACTGACAGACTGACAGACTGACAGACTGACAGACTGACAGACTGACAGACTGACAGACTGACAGACTGACAGACTGACAGACTGACAGACTGACAGACTGACAGACTGACAGACTGACAGACTGACAGACTGACAGACTGACAGACTGACAGACTGACAGACTGACAGACTGACAGACTGACAGACTGACAGACTGACAGACTGACAGACTGACAGACTGACAGACTGACAGACTGACAGACTGACAGACTGACAGACTGACAGACTGACAGACTGACAGACTGACAGACTGACAGACTGACAGACTGACAGACTGACAGACTGACAGACTGACAGACTGACAGACTGACAGACTGACAGACTGACAGACTGACAGACTGACAGACTGACAGACTGACAGACTGACAGACTGACAGACTGACAGACTGACAGACTGACAGACTGACAGACTGACAGACTGACAGACTGACAGACTGACAGACTGACAGACTGACAGACTGACAGACTGACAGACTGACAGACTGACAGACTGACAGACTGACAGACTGACAGACTGACAGACTGACAGACTGACAGACTGACAGACTGACAGACTGACAGACTGACAGACTGACAGACTGACAGACTGACAGACTGACAGACTGACAGACTGACAGACTGACAGACTGACAGACTGACAGACTGACAGACTGACAGACTGACAGACTGACAGACTGACAGACTGACAGACTGACAGACTGACAGACTGACAGACTGACAGACTGACAGACTGACAGACTGACAGACTGACAGACTGACAGACTGACAGACTGACAGACTGACAGACTGACAGACTGACAGACTGACAGACTGACAGACTGACAGACTGACAGACTGACAGACTGACAGACTGACAGACTGACAGACTGACAGACTGACAGACTGACAGACTGACAGACTGACAGACTGACAGACTGACAGACTGACAGACTGACAGACTGACAGACTGACAGACTGACAGACTGACAGACTGACAGACTGACAGACTGACAGACTGACAGACTGACAGACTGACAGACTGACAGACTGACAGACTGACAGACTGACAGACTGACAGACTGACAGACTGACAGACTGACAGACTGACAGACTGACAGACTGACAGACTGACAGACTGACAGACTGACAGACTGACAGACTGACAGACTGACAGACTGACAGACTGACAGACTGACAGACTGACAGACTGACAGACTGACAGACTGACAGACTGACAGACTGACAGACTGACAGACTGACAGACTGACAGACTGACAGACTGACAGACTGACAGACTGACAGACTGACAGACTGACAGACTGACAGACTGACAGACTGACAGACTGACAGACTGACAGACTGACAGACTGACAGACTGACAGACTGACAGACTGACAGACTGACAGACTGACAGACTGACAGACTGACAGACTGACAGACTGACAGACTGACAGACTGACAGACTGACAGACTGACAGACTGACAGACTGACAGACTGACAGACTGACAGACTGACAGACTGACAGACTGACAGACTGACAGACTGACAGACTGACAGACTGACAGACTGACAGACTGACAGACTGACAGACTGACAGACTGACAGACTGACAGACTGACAGACTGACAGACTGACAGACTGACAGACTGACAGACTGACAGACTGACAGACTGACAGACTGACAGACTGACAGACTGACAGACTGACAGACTGACAGACTGACAGACTGACAGACTGACAGACTGACAGACTGACAGACTGACAGACTGACAGACTGACAGACTGACAGACTGACAGACTGACAGACTGACAGACTGACAGACTGACAGACTGACAGACTGACAGACTGACAGACTGACAGACTGACAGACTGACAGACTGACAGACTGACAGACTGACAGACTGACAGACTGACAGACTGACAGACTGACAGACTGACAGACTGACAGACTGACAGACTGACAGACTGACAGACTGACAGACTGACAGACTGACAGACTGACAGACTGACAGACTGACAGACTGACAGACTGACAGACTGACAGACTGACAGACTGACAGACTGACAGACTGACAGACTGACAGACTGACAGACTGACAGACTGACAGACTGACAGACTGACAGACTGACAGACTGACAGACTGACAGACTGACAGACTGACAGACTGACAGACTGACAGACTGACAGACTGACAGACTGACAGACTGACAGACTGACAGACTGACAGACTGACAGACTGACAGACTGACAGACTGACAGACTGACAGACTGACAGACTGACAGACTGACAGACTGACAGACTGACAGACTGACAGACTGACAGACTGACAGACTGACAGACTGACAGACTGACAGACTGACAGACTGACAGACTGACAGACTGACAGACTGACAGACTGACAGACTGACAGACTGACAGACTGACAGACTGACAGACTGACAGACTGACAGACTGACAGACTGACAGACTGACAGACTGACAGACTGACAGACTGACAGACTGACAGACTGACAGACTGACAGACTGACAGACTGACAGACTGACAGACTGACAGACTGACAGACTGACAGACTGACAGACTGACAGACTGACAGACTGACAGACTGACAGACTGACAGACTGACAGACTGACAGACTGACAGACTGACAGACTGACAGACTGACAGACTGACAGACTGACAGACTGACAGACTGACAGACTGACAGACTGACAGACTGACAGACTGACAGACTGACAGACTGACAGACTGACAGACTGACAGACTGACAGACTGACAGACTGACAGACTGACAGACTGACAGACTGACAGACTGACAGACTGACAGACTGACAGACTGACAGACTGACAGACTGACAGACTGACAGACTGACAGACTGACAGACTGACAGACTGACAGACTGTCTGTCTGACAGACTGACAGACTGACAGACTGACAGACTGACAGACTGACAGACTGACAGACTGACAGACTGACAGACTGTCTGTCTGTCTGACAGACTGTCAGTCTGTCAGTCTGTCAGTCTGTCAGTCTGTCAGTCTGTCAGTCTGTCAGTCTGTCAGTCTGTCAGTCTGTCAGTCTGTCAGTCTGTCAGTCTGTCAGTCTGTC